>NW_024582531.1:39219-43287 GCF_018398535.1 Haplochromis burtoni | reverse complement strand
AGCTATGTACAGGCTATGAACAGGATATAAATATGAAAAACTATACAGAATATGAAATAAATAACTTTACAGAAATCTGAGATATACAGCTATACAGAAATGGGAACTATGCAAGTTGTAAACAGTTGTAGGATTAAAAATTATCGAATGTACAGAATGATTATTTACAGCTATGAGTGTACTCACTACAGCCTGTACATACTTATAGTTATAGAATATTCACAACATACTTCATACCGTGTACATTATAACATACCATAATAGATCCATTTCTGTAATACTCACATATCTATATTATTGCTAATATATATTGTAACACATCTATATCACTAAAGCACTTCTGGATGGATGCAAACTGCATTTCGTTGCCCTGTACCTGTGCATGTGCAATGACAATAAAGTTGAATTCTATTCTATTCTATTCTAAAATCAGCAGGTTTTCAACCCAATCACTTCCTGTATGAGGAGTAACAGGACCCCAGGTCAAAAAGATATCTGGAATATTTGGAAATGAGAAACAGGGAGAAGAAAGCTTCAGGCGGGAGAACAGAGGCCTGATTAAGAGAATAAACAGAAATCAAATATCAGCTGTTTATCAGCTGATCAGACTCCCACCACATGTTTGGAACTGCTTTGGTTCTTGGCCCCGCTGCGACCCTTTGTTGGTCGTGCTCGGAGCGATTTCATTTTCTGTCTGACTCGGGGAAGTGACGGGGAATACCAGCTGAGAGCGGGGAGAGGGAGCAGCTGTGAATCACGAGGCTCGACCGCCGCTCTCCGCTGGGCGCCACGGAGCGCACTCACAGCACAGTGACTGTCTCACCTGTCTGTGCACGGCAACATCACAGAACATCCCTCAGCTTATATGTAAGTACGACAGATTATTGAAACCTCAGTCTCTCTCCACCACCATCACCTGTACATAAAAGATGGCCCTCGCTCCCGTCTCATCTCCCATTAGCTTGTTTTATTTGGATGAAAGCTCAGAGCTGAGGAGGCATCAGCCAATGCTAGTGCTGGTCACGGGCACGCCTCTAATATTTGGTAAACGTTCCTCAGAAAGGCACGCCTCAGCGTCGTCAGCAGGCTTCTGGCATAATTCTGGTTAAATTCACCTCAGGCTGCACGGACTACTTTTTCAGGTCTGTCCCATGTACTCCATACATTCCTGACAGAACAAGAGCAGTTCAAACACACATCACATCAAACACAGAGAAAGACTCAGCTCAGACTTGTTGGACGGTCTGTTAACCAAACGTAGAGTCTGTGGGGACTGACACACTGCTGGAGCCTCTGCTGGACGTTAGAGGAACTGCAGGTTGCAGCTCCATGTTCGCCGAAAGTGTCGTCCAATCTCCTTCAGGCAACCTTTGGCACTGACTCAGGGAGAATAGGAAACTCAGGCGCACAGCAGCATTTGCCAGTAACTGAGAGAAAATTAGCCCAGATTATTCCCAGATATGTCTGCTGTCTGAAATCATCACAGTCAACTTTCAGCCGTTAAATCTGTAGAGCACGCCACCATTTCTGCAGATGTAGACCTCTCTGCATTGAATCATATCTGTTATTAACCTCTGTCTCTCTTCCACAGCATGTCTTTATCCTGTCTTCCTTCTCTCACCCCAACCAATCACAGCAGATGGCCCCGCCCCTCCCTGAGCCTGGTCCTGGTGGAGGTTTCTTCCTGTTAAAAGGGAGTTTTTCTTTCCCACTGTCGCCAAAGTGCTCATAGGGGGTCATATGATTGTTGGGTTTTTGTCTGTATGTATTATTGTACGATCTACTGTATGATATAAAGCACCTTGAGACGACTGTTGTTGCAATTTGGCGCTGTATAAAACTAATTGAACTCCCCAAGGTCATTGTTGGGAAAGCTACAAGATCAACCATCCTTTTTCCATGTGACAGTGTGAGCAAATAAACACAGAATTAGAAGTGGTTCATCTTGGAGGGATTTAGTAGCTGAACTTTACATGAATCATGTTTCCTGTTCTCAGGTCATTTCACCCGAGGAAAGTGCAGCTTTGGTCGAGCTTTCACGTACCTGTCCAACATTTCTGCGTGAGTTTGAGTCCGCACAGAGGCTCTTTGCTGCTGTAAACATGGGAGTTTATGGGGACTGACTCACTGCTGCCTCTGCTGGACGTCACAGGAACTGCGTCAAACATGTGAAACGAGGGTTTGGAACGAGAAGATGTTGCGCACAGTAACATGAAGCGAGTTTGGTTTTTTCAGGAGTTTATTTAGTTTCTGATTGTAAACACAGCTGCACAACAAGCTTATATACAAAGGTTAACAGAGGTCAGCAGATGGGCGGGGCGATTCAGAGCAGGAAGTCAAACCACACGACTGATGCTTCTTTGATTACAATTACTGTTTGATTTGTCCTGCTGATACATGCCACAGATTCGGTTTCTACATCACGATGTGGGCGGAGCATAAGCTGCAGATGGAGGTGAGACAGACCCATAAAGAAAGCAAGAGTTACCAGAACAGAGATTCTATAAGAACCATAAATGGAAGAATAAAACGTGCTGTTACGGTAAAACGGAGATTAAATGAAAGCGACACAGAGGCCGCCGCCCGCAGAGATGTCATGCTTGTAGCCAGGTGCGCTCACGTAATGAACTGCTTCCTCTTTGATTAATGCTAGCACCTGCAAGCTACCTGTGAAAGTTAAAGTGATGCATGATGGCGCGCAGAGTCGAGCTGTGTGGCGAGGGTTAAGACGACAGTAGCGGCTGAAGGAGGAATGTTTCTGTCAGCACCAGCAGGACTTCCTGTCTGCCTGAACCAGGATCAGCAGCTGCAAACGGCGACGCTCCAGCACGACTCATTCCTTCTGCGTGAGGGGCGTGGCTCAGCAGTTCAGTCTTTTTCAGTGTTTGTGTTTAAAAAGAGACGCTTGTTTCACAGTGACTGGCGGAAAAAAGGCACGCCACACATTTCCCACGGACCCGTCTCCTCTTCGCTCAGACGCACACGTCCACAACGCCCTCGTCTGCGACCTCGGGCTGGCTCTTGAGGTGGGCCGTCATCTCCCGCAGGTTCACCCGCTCAGGGTCCAACAAACCCTTAAAGCTGTCATTGCTCCCCATGTGGTTGTGGCGAACGGCGCTGAGATGCTTCAGGGCAGAGCTGCTTGAGGAGCCGCCGCCAGAGGAGTAGACGCCGGAGTCGCCGCTGCTGCTGCTGTCCTGCCGGCTGTGCCTGACACTGCAAACACAGAGACACAGTTTAGCTGGCGTTGCCAGATCTGCCATCATGAACGCTCTCTAATGAACACGCCAACACTGACCTGCTGTTCGGCTCCAGGCCCGAGGGGGGTGCTGCCAGCTCCTCGGCAGGAGGGATGTGGATTTCCAGGACGGTGGGCGGTGGACAGATGGTCACACCTTCACACAGCAGCTCAGACTCAGAGTCCGGGGTGAGGAGGCGAGGGATGTCGGAGCCCGGAGAGCTGCAGAGGTACTGCAGGAGGACAGAGGAGAGCTGCTGATGATGCGCACATCACAGAGAAACGCCCCGATCACACCTCATCATAAATGTTCCAGTTCATGGTTTAAATAAAACAGATCAATCAGGTGAACACCACCCGCTCATCAACTGCAAGCTACCTTCTTCAGGTGGGAGGGCATCTGGTCGGACGGGTTCAGAACATCCTTCATGGTCTTGCAGCACCTGAATAAACCGTAAATGGTTCCCAGCACGATCAGGAAGAAGAACAGCAGCGAGCCCAGGAAGTACAGGAAGATGTTCCACCAGGGGATCGAACCTGGAAACAAACCGACGCCGTTAGATGGAGGCGCTCCGCCTTCAGAGTCACAGCTGTCACCATGAAGATGGTGGCAGACCATGTGACCACCCTCTCAGACCCTCAGAGAACTTCACTTATCTCCTCTGCAGGCTATGATTGGACGAGTTTACACTCTGACACCTGATTGGTTCTCCTCTGATGTGTCCCTGCGTGGAGGCTGTGCTGGTATCGGTTTTAATTTCTACAATCAATTCGATTCAATTTTGACTCAGAAAGAAGCTGGTCTCTGAGAGAGAGAGGGCGAGAGAGGG
>NW_024582531.1:28718-38469 GCF_018398535.1 Haplochromis burtoni | reverse complement strand
GAGAGAGAGGGCGAGAGAGAGAGAGGGCGAGAGAGAGAGGGGGGCGAGAGGGAGAGAGAGAGAGAGGGCGAGAGAGAGGGGCTGTGCTGTCACAGCTGCAGGAAGCAAAGCTTAGTGAGAGTGACGGCGTTACCTTCGGTCTGCATGCAGTGCGGCACCGTGAAGTCGCTGGTCTTCGAGTAGAAGTCATCGCGAGACTGCACCCTCACACAGTACCAGGTCCACGCCTTCAAGCCCGGCAGCGTCACCATGGTGGTGTTGATCCTCAGCCGCTTTGCCTGAGGGGGAGGGGCAAAGGTCAGAGGGGTAACGGCAGAGAGCATCACTCTGAGCGGACCGCCACGCACCAGCATCAACATGCAGTCAGACATCATCAGTCCTGTAATAGTCAGCCTGACTGCAGCCAATCAGGACAGACTGCAAACAGGACTGTGTGCGTGTTTGTGTGTGATTGTGTGTCTGTGTGTGATAGGGTGAAACTCACACAGACACACAAACTTAAACTCCACCACGAGTGTAAACGTGACGTCTGTGTGGTTTCCTGTGCGTTTGGGGGTTTGGTGCTGAACACGTTTGTGCTCCCACCGTCACCGACATGATCACTGAGGCTGCACCTCTGCAGCTGGACCACGTCTTCATCATCACCTTTATCACACACACAGGCCTGAGACGCTCACGTGTCCCGTCTACTCACTCGACCACCTTTGTACAGTCTGAGTCAGTCAGCTGACCCGAGGGGGCGGGTCCTTCTACAGATGTGGTGGGCTCTGATAGGTTACCGTGTTTCTGTGTGAGGCTCTGAGCTGTCCGATTCCTCCGTGCATGTCGTGTTTGTGTGGCGTTAACCCTCATCATCGACTCGCTCGTCACGCGCTCGGCTTATTTTGGGACGTGCTGCAGTGACCCGTTTCTTCCTCATCAAACCAGTTTTCAGCTCGCTGCTCAACTGCAGCCAGCTGGCAGGAAGTACGGCAGGAAGTACAGCGAGATTCACACAGGAAATACATCTGTTCTCCACCGAAACGTCATGGGGAGGCGAGAACAAACACACACACACACACACACACACACACACACACACACACACACACACACACACACACACACACACACACGAGGAGAAAAGGTAATACTGAAGTGGGAGGGGCTTCCTACCTGCCCATCAGCCTGGCGCTCCCAGTACTGGACGTGGTAGTACAGGTTGGGGACGTGCTCCCTCATGGAAGTGTTGTTGCTGGTCAGCGGGTCGGTGACGACCACGTCCAGGTCGCTTCCAGCAGGAGCGAGGGTCACGTTGCTGGGAGGCCCCAGAGCCGCTAGACGGGACAGAGAGGAAATCACATTTATTCACCTGATGAGCAGGTGTTTCACCTGCTCTGACACCTGCGAGGCGGTCCTTAAACACCATGTGACCGTCTACTGAAGGAGCCCGGGCAGCCTGCTGTCTCACTGCACAGGGCCTGAAACCTCTGCAGCTGGACTTTAGCTCAGGCCGCCAACGCTGAAATAACAAGCACAGAGGACGTGACAGCTGTCCTGGTTTCTTCCCGTCGGCTGCTTCCTTCCTCTTTCTTTCTGCTTGTCTGACGCCAGCAGCAGATTTAAGCAACACCTGACTGCAATCTTACAAAAACAACTGAAATCATCTACAGAGATGAAGACACGAGGAAAAGAACAGAAAATATTAATAGTAACATTCAAAGGCTGAACAGAGAAAAATAAGAGCAGGAACATTTTCTACTATCACACACTCAGCAGGCGTTACATAAACCTCTCCTCCTCCTCCTGACCCGTCATCTTCATCAGCACAGGTACAAACCAGCAGGTGAGTCTGGAGACGCCCACACTGACCTGAGACCTGCGCCTCGCTCTGATCAGTGATATCAGGCTGCACTGAATAATAACTCACAGCGTGCTTCGATGTTATCACCGCACTAAACAACAAATAAACCGCTGCAGTGCAGACGTGTGTGAAAGCGGCGTGCCCACGCAGCCTGCAGTCTGATGTCATAGTTTAAGATGGAGTCTGTCGACAAAGAGGCGGAGCCTCTTCCACAGGTAGAAACAAAATGTGTTTGTAGCAGCGCCCGTTCCAGCTCTGCATCGCCCGGCGTTAACTTACAGCCACAGGCGTCAGAACAGACTCATCCTTACATGGCAGGGCTGCGTCTAAAGGGGGGCACGGGGTGGACTACCATACTTATTTTAAGGCTTTGCCATTTTATGCAGACAGCCTGGATTCAAACCTAGGACCTTGTTACTGTGAGGCGACAGACCACAATCGATGAAATACTCGATTACTCAAATCAATGCGACGCGTTCGCGGTGTCGGTCGTCTACATGCAGAGAGCTCCGCTGCTCGGGCTGCATATTTGCATGTTGGTATATGTGAGGCAGCACACAGTGCAGGCTCAGCTAGGCAAATACAGCCAAGCCCATAATTATAACACACTGTCACGAGGCCACATCTCACGCTTTCCAAAGTTCCAGTGGCTGCAGTTTCCACGGATGCATCTCAAGGAGGACGCCACCTCTCCAGAGGAGGCGCACAAATACCCGCTTGGCCTTTGCAAATGCTCATCTGGACAAAGAAGAGGACGTCTGGTCTTCTGTGTTTTGGTCGGAGGAAGAAAAAAATTTCGTTGTTTAGTAACGATGACGTTTCTTTAATTGATCCCAAAGAACACCATCCCCACTGTCGAACATGAACGCCACCATGAACGAAGATTCTCAACAACAACATCAGGCAGTCTGCAGAGACACTTGGCCTCAGGCACCAGCGGACATTTCACAGCAAAACCAACAGTTAGCAGACAAAACCATTAACACTGTGCAGCAGCCCGGCCAGAGTCCTGACTCCAACCCAACTGAGACTCTGTGGACGAGCTAAAGACCAGGGCGAGGAGACCCTCCAACCTGAGCTCACTGCTAAAGATGGAGGAGCAAAAATACCTGTGGAGACGTGTGAAACACTGATCCGAGGTTGCCAATAAAGGCTTTTCTAAGAAGACTATGAATCATTTTGGATGTGACACTTTTTGCTGAAATGTAAATAAAAGCTGAGAAACCTCTTGGACATCGACTTAGAGAGACTCCCGCGTCACTTAGGGTAAAAACAAAACAAAATAAAAAAAACTCGCTGGTTGAATAAAAGTTGGGTCAGAACTGTGGGCTTGAGGGCATCTACACTAATGGTTCAGACAACAGGTGAGCTCAGGTCCCAGGATGTGTAGTGAACACCTGCACAGACTTTCTGTGACTGCTTGGCTGATTCTGGTTCATTTACTGCAGCGATGAGAGCCTCACACATGGACGCACGATTCACAGTAACATATTTGAAGCTGGAGACCTTTATCTCTGCTGAGCGCAGCTCTCGGCTGTTGCACCGATACTGTGCAAAGGCTGTTCGCCTCTGAGTCATAACACCTTGTTTTTCATGGTTTGTGGTGAGCTCACACGTGTGCTCACACGCTGCTGCAGCATGTGCACATCGCAGTTCCTGGAAAGCCGAGCACTCGTCTTACCCTCCTTATCGGGGCAGAACTCCGTCTGCGCCCACTCCGAGTGCTGCCCGTCCACGGTGGCTCGCACCTGGAGCACGAAGATGCCCAGGTAGTGCAGGTTGAACCGTGTGAGGTCACATGACCGGTGTGACGTCTGGTTGCACGCCGTGATCCAGTTTGTCTTCTTCTTCTTAAACTTCAGCTGGTACCTCCTGAGGATACGAGAACATGAAAACACATTAGTGGAGGGAGAGCTTTCATTGAATCAAATCTAATTACAACAGCAACACAGCAGCCGTGTTTCAGTAAACGTGTCTGTTTCATAGGTCGGGGCTGGGAGGTTAACGCCTGTGGAAGCAGGATGATGGGGACGAGGGAGGAAGACTGCGAAGAGGAAGGCTGCTCCACGGCTCTCTGAGGCATGGAGCACACTCTGACTTACACTTAAACTCGTATTAAAATACCAGCGAGGAGTTAAAAGGTCTTTATCTGATCACATGATGGCAGGCCAGGTGGTTAATAAACGTCTCAAATGACTTCCAGTGAAACCAGAGAGGAGAAACACGAGCCGGGCTCAGGCTCTGCTTCAAGTATGAGGAAGAGATGGCTGAGCCTGAGCCCGTTTCCAGTAAGCCTCTCTGACAGCTTCCTGTCGCTGGTTTGGTGAGGTGGACCACGCCCCCGGTGTCCACAGTCTGACAGGTAAATAAGCCCCGCCCTCGTGATTCTCAGACTTACGGCACATATTGCGTGGTGAAGGTGACGGCGTGGGTCCCTGCAGTGCCCGGCGGCCAGTCCCAGCTCAGCGTGTAGTTGGTGTTCAAGGTCTTCGTGATGACGTTCTGAGGAGGCGGCACCTCGGATCCATCGGCTCCACCTGCAGGACAGAAACAGAGGATTGGCTGGAGTGGGGTTAACAGTTTGCATACTATGCGTTCTATATCGCTATCTCTCTGAGAAAGTCAACATGTGTGTGCGAAGAGAAAAACAGAAATCTTTCCAGCTCAGTGTCGTCAGCACGACCTCACAGGAAGTAGTCCCGAGACGTCGGCCTTTCAGGCAGCAGCAAACAGGTCGTCAGAGGACGCCGACATGAGGTTTAACATTGCCTACGATATTCCCAAAGAAGATGTTCCGTTCAAAGTTCAAATGGCTTGAAAATAAACCCCACCTCCAGTAATGATGTCACGTGCACCCAGGTTACAGGTGTCATCGCAGACACATGGGGAAAAGGACAAGTTACAGAAGTAAACGTTAGTCTATAGCCCTGCTGTGTGTGTATGTGTGTGGTCTGAGGGTTTGTAACACGTGCACACGCACGTGCACACGCAGCAGATCAGCTGCCGCCATCTTGCCTCTAGTCTCGGTCTTCAGGTGTCCACAGGTGGTCATTGTGACCTCAGTCTGGGACATGAACCCCGTGTTTGATTCCCTCCCCAATTATCCATCCCTAGGTCCTATAACTAACTGAGGCTTTTATTTTGAAAAATAGCCATCAACTTGTCACATGACCCTTATGTTGTTCCTTCGTCCTCAGCTGCTGGCCCCGCAGCTGTAAATCAGGTCCACGTGGCTGCGATCAGAATAGGGCTGTGCGATATGACCAAAATCTCACATCCCGATATCAGAATTCTATCGTCCTGACAACGATATAAATCACAAAAATGTAACAATTTCTGTAAATTCTGTGAATCTCGGGCAGCTCGACTTGCGTGAAGTGTTTCCAGCTGCGCGTCCTTTACCCGGAGTCGAGTGTTTTAACGATGCATGAAACGATTCATTTTTTTCTTTGTGAGTATTTATCACACGGCGTGCTGCGGGGAAAAGCCTGTTCTGATGTTTGAGTCTAAGGTTGATTTTTTAGCACCTGGCGGCTCTTTTTTACTTCTCATTGTAAATAATCTGCATCTTTCACGTGATTCAGTTTATTTTGAAAAGTCTCAACAGGATCTTGAGCTTTATTGTGAAAGGTTTATGTGGAACATAAACAAGCGGACACACGATGCTGTTACTGTCGTGGTTGCTAACGACAACGCATAAAAACAGGCGCTTGTCCGTCCGTAGTGTGGTGATATTAAATATAAGAGAAAGAGAACTTTAATAAATGAATACAGCCACTACAGCGACATCAGAACCATGAACACATATTGCTGTAAACAGTTTATTTAGCGACACCACGAAACAAACGATAGCGTAAAATGAAACGATCGACGTTTTTATATCGCCATCCGATATATATGGTTATATCGAACAGCCCTAGATCAGAATAACAATAATCGTATCAGCCACAAAAACAAGCGTCTGCACATCGAGTAAAAACACCAGCACAGCGTCTGCCGAGGAACAGGAAGTGCTGCGACTAACCTGACCGCACTGGGAGTGAGAGTGATTATTTACCCAGCAGCCCCAGGGACAAAAATAAAGCACAGGTGTTTCCGAGCAGAATAAAAATATGAGCGAGAAAGCATTTGTGAGAGTGAAGGAGGAACTGTGGATAAAGACAGAGCTTCCCCCACACCTGGATCCAGATGTGCTGGCCACAGCAACAAAACAATAATCCCCCAGAATCACAGCCACTCTGAGATTATTCAGCGGTGAGGAGTATCTGCCTGACGACGCTCCGAGCAGACAAAGAGCCTCAAAGTTTACCCACAATGCACTTTGAGAAGGTACCAGCGCTGGGTTGTGCGCCTCTCTGAACACAGCGGCCCAGCCTGAGCGCTCCTGGGAAGTCACCAACATTCAGGAACGGCATTTATTTCATGTTTCAACGTGCTGCCGCTGTGAAATCACTGACTGTGTGGGACAGAACTGACTGATTTGATTTTCTCACCACTTTTACTCTTTTATACACAGCAGAGCTATTTGTACGCAGCAGAAGGAATCTAAAGGAAGCATCACACAGCTGCTCACAGCTGCTTTAACAAACACAGGCCGAGTCTTCAGACCGGGACTCCTGCAGTGGCTTTAAAGCTGACTCGATGTTTCCTCAGAGCTGACGTTTTTCAGCCCTGCAGGTGGAGATCTGCTGAACTTTTGAAGGACCAGAAACACGGGAAAATTCATTGCAAGCATCAAACGTACTCGAAGCGAGTGTAGCGTGGACATGTTGATGGTGTATATGAGTTAAATGCAGTGCAGTGACAGCGAGCTGAGTGGGGGGGTCTGTGTGCCAAACGTGTTACTGATGCGAATCCAAAGCAGAACAACTTCAAGGTGAAACTGTTGCTCAACAAAGGGTGTCGGCTCACCCCCCTGAGTAACGACGTGCCAGCCTTCACCACCGCAAGCACACAACTACAGGAAACGGTGTCTGTGCGATCTGTGCCTGAGGTGAGGAGGGGAAGTGTCCTTCAGCCTGCAGAGACACGCCACTGACACAGGCGTGGCCTCAGACTCACAGTGAAACTCAAGTCATGAATCAGAGAGAAACACACCGAGGCAAAGTGAAATGAAAGTGAATCCACACAACAATCAGCAGCTCACACAGCACCAGAGTCTGCACACAAATACTAGAGACACACTGACGGGGAGAGCTGTGCGTTACAGCAGCAGCCACCTGAAACAGATCAGTACTAAACCCATGTGACCACTGGGAACCTGTCATGACAGTCATGAAGTCAGCAGAGTCCTGCAGGTTCATCCAGGCTGACCGACTCTAAATGACTCCCTGTAAAACTATTATGGCCACCGTTAAACCATAAAGCACCACCAAGCCTCACACTGGCCGACTGTTGACCAGTTGTCGACCAGTTGTCGACCAGTTATCGACCAGTCACCCTACACTGCACGAGCCGACCCTCACACACCAGTAGAAGCTGTGATCACTAAAGGGAAACACACCAAATGAAGACTTTGTTGACATGATGTACTCACACATTTTGATTCGACACACACACACACACACACACACACACACACACACGACAAAGGCTGAGGTGTGCACACTAAACTATGCATCACACTGAGAGTGGGAGAACCTGTGGGGCTGGATGACGCCGGCATAAAAACAGAATTGTTTGAAGCTCGGATACATTTTACTGATTCAGGTCAATTTATTGACCCCAATAAAAGGTGTGTGTCGCTCACACACAGCAGTCACACAACAGATACATGACAACAAACAGAAAACAGACAAGACAGAAGAAGCTCTGTCAGAGTAGCGTGCTCTCACAGCGTCTGTGTGCTCTGCGCTCACAGCGAGATCAGGGCGGTTAATAAAGTTTTTTCCTTCTTTATCGCCTGATTTCTCAGAGTGGACACACATCGGATCTAGTTTCTGTCACATAAAGGGTGAAGGAAGAATAACTGCTGTGAAGAGGACTTTCCACTCGATCATTTCCCTCCTTTCTGACAGCTTCAGGTCAAACGAGCTCAGACGCCTGGCAGCTGAACGAGGACCTGCTGAACTCTGATTAAAATGGATTCAGTGTGAGCTGACGATCCACAGGGTTCCAGCTCCAGAGGTGGAGAGGAACTTCAGATGTTCCACACCGCTCAGTGTGGAACATCTGAAGTTCCTGTTTGTGGCATGATGGTGGGCGTCCAGCAGATCATGGGGTTTGTCCACCATCGACACACCTGCGAAAGGTGAGCGCAATAACGCAGAGGAGCGGCAGCCCTCCTGACCGTCACCGTTTACACCAGAGCACGCTGACCCCGCTGCCTGGTTCAGAGCCGCTCTGATGCTTCAAACGTAGGAACAGGAACAGCCTTCGGTTTTTGCAAACACAGAGCTTTTTCCTCCATGTTTGGTTTCACAGTCATGCAGGTTTATTTTCATTCTGTGGGTGCTGTTTGACAATCTTTATCCTGAGTGTGAACACAGCCTCAGTCTTTCACAGAAAAGCAGAAGAGAGCGGCGAGAGAGGAAGTGGAACAAGACGTTTTTATGCTGTTTGTCAAATCGTTTTGTCCCTGAGTAAATCTCTGACCTCTTCCCATTTATGTTTACCAGGAACAGATGATTTCTGCAGAAACTTTAACACCACGAGTTCATTCTCCTGTCAGCTATTTACATCATCCAGCAGTTATGAGGAACAGACAATCAGGAACTGCAGTGAGCTCAGATCAGTTTCCCGAAAACACAGACGCCATCAAAGCTCACGGACACGGCCGCGGGCAACAAACTGAAAACACCGCGCACACAAAGTACAACTTTAATGCAATACTTGGAGTATATTTACTGCGATACTGTATTTAGGAGCACAACTCTGAATAAAAACTCTTATTTTATCGCCGTTATCTCCCGTTTAAAGAATCCTGAAAGACAAAGTGAAAGGTGAGTCAGTCCAGCACCCCGAGGCGCATCTTCGTGTCTCTGCGCACAATCATAACATGAGACGAAGCGCACATCCCAAACCTGCTCTGGGAAATATTATCATACATTTCATCCGGTAAATACACTGTAAAAACCCCCCCGTGGGACGCCTGTACAGAGGGAATCCCCCCCCCCCACTGTGAAACATGATCGACTTCATGTCCCGAACACCCAGGCTTCTCTGATCATGTGTCACCGCACAGAAATATTATGATTACAGCTTTCACGCCAATAACAGCCACCGCTGATTTATGCCAGAGCTAGCTGCCTGCGCACGCACACGCGCACACACTCATTTTATCCACTTTAACACACTGTCTGCTTCGTAGAGCCTTCAGCCCCACCAACCTGGCATTCCTGACTGTGACACCGAGCCAGTCCGTGCCAGTTTAACCCGTTTGCTTCCCGTTTGTGCGCACGCACACGCACACAAACAGCTGCGGACTAAAACGATCATTTAATCGCAAATATAAACCCCACCGCGGGCAGGTGAGAGACCCGCGCGGCACACAGGTGAGCCTCGCTCTGTAGTTTCGAAGAAAATTAAGTAAATAAGCAGCACGGACCGAGGCTAGCATGCTATGCTAACGCAGCCAGTTGCGGGACTTACCACAGAAGAAGAGGAGGAGGAGGAGGCCGTGAAGAAGAGCGAGGTCGTGGCGGGGGGCGGCGGACATCGCGCCGCTGACAGGACCCACGGACCGAGAAACGTCCACACCGACAGACTCACCAACTCACGGATCGGACTGACTCGGCACGTATCTCTCTCTCTCTCTGTAATTCACAGAGTTCTGTTCCGGCGTGGTTTTCAAAATAAAAGAATGGGCGGGGCCTCAATCAACGTCCGGTCTGAGACGCTTCTGCGCCGTTGTTGTTGTCTTGGTCTGGGACGGTGTCACTGTGGCATCACTGAGAGTTAAAAACTGTC
>NW_024582531.1:0-18307 GCF_018398535.1 Haplochromis burtoni | reverse complement strand
AAGAGATAACCTGGCGTCAGAGCTGGAGATGCAGGGGATGGCCTGTTTGCAACTTGACAGTGCACGCTACACAGAGCAGATTGACAATTGTCTGTCAGAGTTTGACAAACGCTTTCAAGACTTTTCTTTGCTCGAGCCAGTCGCTACCTTCATGTGCTATCCTTTTCGGGAAGATGCTGAGGTCGATTCACTCGCATCAAAAATTGCAAAACTATTTCACCTGAACTCTTCTGGAGTGGAAGATGAGATTTTGACACTACAAGCCGACATTGAGCTGAAGTCCAGAGATCATGGACAGTTCTGGAACTTACTCACAGAAGTAAAGTACCCCAACATGAGGAAATGTGCTGCCTCTTTGACTGCATTATTCGGCTCCACTTATTTATGTGAGTCATCATTTTCCCACATGAAGATCATTAAGTCCAAGTACCGTTCCACCATGACTGATGAACATTTGGAAGTGTGTTTGAGGCTGGCCGTCAGCAGCTACTGTCCGGACTATGCATCCCTGGCTGATTCAATTCAGTGCAAGTCATCAGAGTAAACTCAGGTAATGACAAAAAATTTACATTGTTAATTGTGTTGTGAAATATTGGATATTGCGGTTATGCATGTATATACATTGTAGATATAAAGAATCCTCAATATATTTATAAATAAGTATATGTTTTGGATTTTTGTAGTGGGTAGATCATTTTGACTTGGTCATTTTATAAGTAGCTCACATGCGGAAAAAGTGTGAGCACCCCTGCTGTAAACAGACCAAACTTCAGTCAGGAGAACAACTGAGATAATCCATCCACAATACGAGGTTAGTCATTCATATACTGCTGCAGGGCTGGAGTTACATCGTAAGGGTTTAAAAACTGAGCTTTAAAATGAACAGTGGTGGTAAAAACCGAGAGGCCGACAGCGATCACTGACTGTTTTTAGGGGCTTGTTCAGATTAAATAGAACAAAATACAAAACATGTTTAAAAACATGAGTACGTGATGACTTAACAACTGCATCTGTGCTTCTGACCTTTGACCTGCACTCTTAAAAAACACAAACTTTTAGATCTGTTGTCTAAAGAATTCAGAACTGAAAAGCAGCACATGCGCAGTTGGATTTAATATTTACCTGTCATAAAGGTGCACCGTTTGATGCGTCACAATAAGTTATCTGTGATTTCCATGCTGGACTAAAGGATTTCGTGGTCGGTCAGTCTGAGAGTGGTGCTTCAGAAATATGGAGCTTTATAAATGTGTCCTTCTTTTCTTACAAACCGCTGCCGCAGGATTTATGTAAATATTCCCACAAAATTAAACAGAGGACTAAAGAATTTCAGTGTCTTGTGCTATCAACAGGAAGCGTTTGAATTCATTATAATCAAATGAAGACAGATATCAGGTTTCATGATCCAGACTCATAGTTTAGATTGTGAAATAAATCTAAGTCCACATTTCTGCAGGCTGGTTACAGACCGAGGGTCTGATATAGAAACCCTTCAGCTAAATACGGAGAACCTTCCAGAACTGTGTCTGTGAAGGTTCTGGATTATAAATGGCAGACAGTTGGTGTCATAAGCCACCGCCTCTGTTCTCCAACCCTCTGTGAACAGAGACACCGGTTTTCACACCTCGGCTCATGTGATTAGGTAGAGGAGCAACGGGGGTCCATGACCCTCTGGGGGGACACTTAGGGCTTAAATCTGGGACTTTCCACCATTTGACCATAGAACTGAAGAAGCTTCTCGGATGAGAGGTGAAACGTCTTCAAGCAACAAGTCCAGACACATTTCTTTCCAAGTTGCTTAGCCTTCCAGAACTGTGTGTGCACTACGGCTGCCACAAACGATTATTTTGATAGTCGACTAATCAGATCATCATCCATTGGACGTAAAACGTACAGCTTATTGCACCAGCAGCATCTGCTCTTATATAACTATCATTAGCTTACAGCTTTAAGTGTTTAAGTGTGCTAACTAAAAATAAAGACAAGATGATAGTTTATTAAATTTTAATGACATTTGCAGATTGTTTCGGTGAAGTTTAATAAACTCCTTGCTATCTAAAATATAACAGGACACCGGAGTAAATTCTCCAGCATCTCACACTTCTGATAATCAGCTGTCTGCTTGACGTTTATTCAGCTGTGTAAAAACTATAACTTTAATCTCAGCCAAACCGATTTACTCAGGAACAAATAAAATACTAAAAAAGCCAAACAATAACATTTTTAAGTTATCTAAGTGACTCATATATGTTTAACCTGAGTAGCGAAAGACGGCGGTGGGTTTGAAAACGATTTGCCGGGAGTCCGGTGTTCTCACGGGCTCTAGTGAGCCTAGCCCCCGGCTAGCTATCGAGCTAGTGGGTAACAGACGTCTCCGAAAATGTCGGAGCGCTTTTGAAAATATGTGGTGTCTTGATAAACTGAGCAGATATTTGAGGTTTACACAGCTACATTCTCGCCTGAAAATATGTTAAATGTTTATTTTGTGACCCAGAAAGAATAATAAGAGTAATATTAAAACTAACTAGCTGCCGCCATTGTTGGAAACTGAGCTGGGCTGCGCTATGAATTCTGGGACAGAGCTTCTTCTTCTTCGGGGTTTAACGGCAGCTGGCATCCTTGTACATGCAGTGCTGCCATCTTCTGTTTCAGTCTGTTATTACACTCTTAAATCCTGCTACTTATTCCTGCGTCTTTTGGGATCTTACAAAGCTTCAAACGACGCGTCGACTATTAAATCAGTCGTCGACGATTTTGATAGTCGACTAATCGTGACTAGTCGTGGCAGCCCTAGTATGCACGCTGTCCTCAACAGCCATACTGAAACTGTCACAGTTCCAACGTCAGTAGGAAACACAGCCAGATAAACTTTTCAGGACAAACGAGACACAAAAGGAATTTTACTGGAAAGCAAAGATTGTTTCAGGACCTACAAGTTTAAAAGATTAAACCAGCAGCTCCAGGGAAGGTGACACAGATGCCTGTGAGAAGAACACCACTAAACCACTTCATACTGGGAGCTGAGGGATCAGGAGCTCATACCCAGGAAAATATGATTTTAACCCCATCCTGCAACAACACAAGTTACAGTGAAGAAAAGAAAACTTTGCATTTTCATCTCATGTTCCAATCACAACTTAGATGTGACAAAATAGGTTTTAAGATCAGGTGTAGAGGTCAGTTTGTTTTATAAATGATTTAGATCATTTCATTACAGATCATGAAACTAAAATAGACTTTGTTTAAGAGAGTGAAGAAGAAACACCCAGTGCATCATGGGAATCCCCGGCAGCCTACGTCTATTGCAGCATAACTAAGGGAGGATTCAGGGTCACCTGGTCCAGCCCTAACTATATGCTTTAGCAAAGAGGAAAGTTTGAAGCCTGATATTGAAAGTAGAGATAGTGTCTGTCTCCTGAATCCAAACTGGTTCCACAGAAGAGGGGCCTGAAAACTGAAGGCTCTGCCTCCATCTTAAAGGAATGAGAGAACAACTCTTTTACTCAGTGTGATTGTTTTTAATGTCGCTCTTAAGGATCTGTTATTGTTTATTTTTCAGATGTTTGTATGAAATATTGTATTTGTTTTAAATGTTATGTGTTTATGTGGTACGTGTATATTTGACGTGATGCCAGGTGTTGTAAAGACTCACCTTTCAGCACATGCACCTTGTTTCTTTTCCTCACCTTTGATTGGGTGTGGTGTTTGCCCTTGATTGCACTCACCGCACTCTTCGCTCACACATGGGGCAGCAGCTGAGGTGAGTTTCTGTTGGAGTCTCCTGAGTTCATGTGTTATTTTGAGTTATTGAGTGACTAAATCACACTTTATTTCCTTTCAGCGTTAGCACTCCATGTGTGTCTTTGCTTACTGATTCTGAGAATAAAAGGAGAACCCTATAAAGGATTGATGACTGCTTATTCTCATTCTAATCAGATGAGCCCGTGATGGCAACGACTTAAAACTCTGAGCCTTTCTTCCTTCATAACACCAGGACTCTGTTGGAAATTAGATTTTTTTACCTGGATAAATAAACGACTAAAAAAACCTTCCTGTGCTGCTGAAGTTCTGCATTTCTGTGTTTTCAGCGAGGATGTGGTTAAAAGTGTTTGTTTTTTTGTCAGTAGCCTGTAAAAAAACATGTATGTGATGTAACAGCTGACCTTTAGTCTGAGAGCCGGACCAAAAGAACAGCCCAGCAGAACAAAACATCATCGAGATGCACAAAATAAATAAAGGAGGGTTCAAATGATTCATAAATGCAGCTGAAGTGTGCGTCCACGCAGTGACTGATGGGAAAACAAGTTCAACTGGAGCGCCTCCTGCTGGCCTCAACAGTCCGTGTACAGGTAGCATTGGGGCCTCAGGGTGGCGCTACAGGGCTTTGAAATGAGGCCTGGCTGAGGAGTCGTCTTTGTATTCGAGCCATATGAACAGCTGAGCCCCCTCCTCATTACATATTATATCAGCGGTCCCCAACCCCCGGGCCTCGGACCGGTACCGGTCCGTGAGTCGTTTGGTACCGGGCCGCGAGAGTTGAGGCTCAGGTGTGAAATGTCTGGTTTTCAGGGTTTTTATCGGTTTTCAGCGTTATTTTGTTATCGTTTTTATCGTTTACTCGGTTTTCCTGGGTCTTTTTACGTGTGTTATGAATAAATCTTCTTTTTTTCGGTACCGGTACAAGTTTTATTTTGTTGTGTTTATCCGCGACACCTTAAAGGCCGGTCCGTGAAAATATTGTCGGGCATAAACCGGTCCGTGGCGCAAAAAAGGTTGGAGACCTCTGTATTATATAATGCTTGATATTCTGCTGTGTCAGCTGTTGTTGGATGATCAGACTGTGGTTTGTTGTGCTCTGCTGAGCGTAAAGAGTAGATTAGATGAAAGTTTATTAATCCCTCAGGTGGGTGGAAATGTAGTTTCCAGCAGCACAGCACCGACAGAAGTTGCATGTTACAGATGCAATAAAGGGGAATGAGAGTAAGGATTTAAGCATAAATATACCATATATACATATAACACATATATAAATGCAGAATATATAATATGGATAAATGGGAATACCAGTGGATTCCACATTTGAGTGAGTCGCAGTGAAAAGGCACTACAGCTCAGTTGTTCCCGCCCTGTATCCCCTCGCTTTCCCCTCCAGAGAGGAGTTCAACAGTTTGATGATGTGGGACAAAGGAGTTTTTCAACCACCAACTGGTCAAACATCCTCAGGAGCTTCCTGCAGATGTTAAAAGACCTCAGCCTCTGTTGGAGGTTGAAGACTCGTAGCGGCTCTCCAAGTTCAGCAGCACACGCCTTTAGCATCCTAGGACACACCACGCGAAAAATAAAAACTCATATTCTCTTGAGTGAATACTATTAGTCAACATTTTAAACATGATTAGCAAGTAATGATACTAAGACTTATGTGTTTCTTTTGTTTTACCATTTCAATCATGCTGCGGTCAGCGTCAGCATCTAACATGGAGCAAACAGCGCAGTAGTCCT
Organism: Haplochromis burtoni; assembly: GCF_018398535.1. Taxonomy (NCBI): domain Eukaryota; kingdom Metazoa; phylum Chordata; class Actinopteri; order Cichliformes; family Cichlidae; genus Haplochromis; species Haplochromis burtoni. Next base: position 12,811 of record NW_024582531.1, on the reverse strand, counting down.
CAGCGTTCCCTGAAACACAGTCATAGGTTTTAATCGAACATTATTTATTGAATAATTAAAAAATAACACTTCATGGAAAATTAGGCTCCTGAATTTTTTAGACTTTGAGAAGGGTCTTATCTGAAAGTGTTTGAAGAGCACTATTTAAATTGGAAGTGTGCACTCTAACGTGATAAGGACTTTACTGAACTTACCTCCATTTTCAAGTAGGGTGCACTGTTAAAAAAAACCGGTAATATTCCGGCAGCCGGGGCGCCAAAATACAACCGTAAAATAACAGAAAATACCTCCCGCATAAAAATACGGTTAGTGATGTTATTTTACCTTTGACATGTAAAATCAGTCTACTTATGTACATTTAATGATATTTTAGAACGACAGTACAAAACTGTAAAATATACAATCAGAATACTTTACTCAGTGTGAACGCACTGTGTTTTCCCTCTAACAGCCTCCACATGTTCTCACTCTACTTTCCCCTCATGAATGAATTTATGCTGCACTACTTTGAATGTTCGGGGAAATCAAACGCATTTCACTCGCAGTACTCGAGCTGACTTACCTTTGTTTGACATATTGACAACGTGGAGTCTAATAATTGCCAAATCTTGTACCCGATCCTTGGTGGATGTGCGCCTCCAGAGATTTATAATGGCAAAATTGGTTCGCCGTGTACGCGCTGACTCCACAGACAAGGAACGAGAATAGATCAGGCTAAGCTAAGTCAATAGCGGTTCAGGGTTTCTACTCCACAGCTGTGTTTCATACGGGTCCACACTTCCAATGCAATCTTCCTCCATAACGTCCTTTTTCTTTTGAGCTGCTTTGAAGTATGGTTCATAGCAATCTTCCTTCCAACACAGTGTGTTTGTTTTGATTCGCTACCTGCTAAAACGGTGGCGTGCTCCCACAATGCATTGCGGCGTGACCTGGGCCAGCTTCACCTGGGCCAGCTTCACCTGTTCTTGCTCGTCTTCATCACTTCACTGCTGCAGAGTTCACAGCTCTAAAACCTCACAGTCAGAGGCCAATTCTCAGAGTCTTTAAAGTGCATCCCACCTCCTCCTGCTCCTCCTAGCCCCCATCCTGTGAGGTATCAGGTTGTGCTGCACCCTCCTTCCTCCTCATCCTCAGTCCTGTGGTCTGCTACGATGCTGACGTGGTCGCAGTGCTCAGAGGGCAGCGAGACTGGGTAGATGAAGGGGTTGAAAGGCAGCAGAGACGGAGGGGGCAGGACACACACCTCTTCAAAGTGTGGCGGCAGCACGACTTCTGGGCACAGGAACTTGGAGATTTGTTTCCAGTAGACCACCAGAGTCACCACCAGAGCCGCCACCATGGCCATGACCACAAACGCCACCACGGCCGCCACCCACAGAGTTGCATCCACTGTAAGAAAACCACACAGCAGCAGGTGAGCCCATCAGCGACACCTTGAGCGATTGTGACGGCTGTCTGACGGCGTTGCCTACCGTTACCGGTGCGCTCACAGACGACGTCGCTGTACTCGCCCGGTCTGGGGTTCCTGTTATAGATGATCTGGACTTGGACGCAGTATTCGCTCAGCGGGTCCAGGTCACTAAGAACCGCTCGGTCCTGCCTCGTTTCAAGGATCTTTTTTACCTGTAGGAGGCAGCAGAGAGGAGGTCAGAGGTCTTCAGTATCTGTTTTTATTCTTTGACCCAATACAGATCAAAAGTTTAAAACCAGTTTAAAATTAGCAAAAATCGTATTTTGCATGCTGGAGCTTAACAAGGTTCCAAGTAGAGCTTCAACATGCAACAAGAAGAAATGTGACACAAAACAACGCTTAAACTGAAACAGGCTGTTTTACAGCTCATCAAAAGTTTAGGACCACACCTCAAAAAAGGTAAACCCAAATATGAAGTCAGTAATGAGGAGCTCCACTCTTATTGTTGATCACTTCAAAGACTCGTTGCGGCATGCTTTATGCCAGCGTTTCCATGAGGTGAGTGGGAACATTTCTCCAAGTGGTGAAGACGGCCGCATGAAGGACATCTACTGTCTGAAGCTGTTCTCCATTTCTGTAAACTTCCCTTGCCATCCATCCCCAAAGGTTTTCAGTTGGATTTAGATCAGGGAAACACGCAGAATGGTCCAGAAGAGTGATGTTTTTCTCCTGGAAGAAGTCCTTTGTCCTGCATTGTGTACTGTAACGTTATCCTACTGAAAAACCCAGTGGTTACCACACAGACGAGGGCTCTCAGCAATGAGGGATGTTCTCTGCAACATTTGCACACAGCCATCGGCTCCTGAAGCTCCGTTGTTCCACTAAAGCAGGGGTGTCCAAACTTTTTTCACTGAGGGCCACATACATAAAAAATATAGGAGAGGCGGGGCCACTTACTAGAAATTAGGAATATAACCTTAACTTTAGTGTATTAAAGTTAGAAAAATCACTTAGAAGTGGTCGAATATGTTATATTGTTGAATATAATTAAAGACAAAACTGCCTTCATCACAGCTTCACACAATAAATGGATTAAATAAATGGATAAATGGATCTTTATTGATTTATTCAGAAAAAGCTTTGGTAGCTCGTTCTCACAACAGCCTCGGATTTATTCTTAGAAGATTTACAGCACAGAGAAAAAACAATAAAGATGTGACGGGTACATTTCAAGCTTGTTATTTAAGTTATTGGGCTCGATCCCAATAACTTAAATAACAAGCTAACAGATGTGTTGCTGATCAGTTGCTCTGTGTGTTAACAAGAAAAACGCACATAAAGTGGTGCGCAAAAGCAGGGTAGTGACAGAAAGATGCGCATTATTGATATTTGAAGCATGTGCACCTAACACACGGGTACTGTGGGATATATTTTTAAAGCGCTCGTGCTCTCGTCCACTCCCCGCAAAAAAAATTTGATTAGCAGCTGTGCGGCGTCTGTGGCGTCGGTGCTCTCATCGCCTGCGATGGAGTCAAAATCAAAAGCACAGCTTTATCAGACAGTTGCAGTTTAATGTTGGCTGACAAGTCTTCAGTGCGTCGCACGACTGGATTTCTGGACACGCTGACGTTGCTGAAGTTCTGCACTTTTTCCACATTATTTCGGTGACTTTAACGAGGCCGTGTTTTATGAGGTCTCCATCTGAAAAAGGCTCGCCATGTCTCGCGATGAGTTGGGCGACCTCATAGCTGGCTCTCGCAGCCTTTTCCTGGACCTGTTGAGCACAAAATAAATACTGTTGCTGACCCTGCAGGAGAGCTAATGTCTGCTCTGGCTCAGCACCAGATGCACAGGCCTGATGTTTGGTTTCATAATGAGGTCGTACATTATCCTTTCATAACTGCCACAGTTTCAGTGCAGATCAAACAGACACACTTCTCCTTGAATTCTTTGAAGAATTCACTCTCCCACCATGTCTGAAATTTTCTGCACTCACTTTTCTACTTTTCGCTTCTTTGGTTCTGCCATGTTTAGTAACTTGGGGTAAATTTCTTCTGTGATTGTCCTTTTTGGTGGAGCAACTGCCTTGATCAACAGCAGCTCCCCCTGGTGTTAAAAATAAGAAGTGCAATACACTCAGGCAAAAGTTGAAGTGCAGCCATATTTTATTCTATTTATAAAATTACTTGCGGGCCAATTAAAAATGGATCGCGGGCCACAGTTGGCCTGCGGGCCAGAGTTTGGACACCCCTGCACTAAAGGAAAAAGACCCCAGAGCATTATGGTGCCCCCTCCACTGTGGGGCGTAGAAAACATCTCAGGTGGGATCTACTTGTCATGGCAGTAATGTTGGAAACCATCAAGGTTACATTTGTTCTCATCAGAGAATAAAACTTTCTTCCACTTTTCAACGTCCCATGTTTGGTCCAAACGGTCAGTTCTGTTGTGTCCAAGGCAACGAGGCCTTTGAAGACGTGTTTTGTTTTTGAAGCCCTTCAGTCTCAGATGCCGTCTGGTGGTTATGGGGCTGCAGTCGCCACCAGTAACGGCCTTAATTTGGGTCGAGGATCGTCCAGTGTGTTGATGGACAGCCAAGTGGATCCTGCAGCTCAGTGCTGGAGACGTTTCTTTGGGTCTTCCACTTGACTTTTTTGTTCCATAACCCTCAGGATCATTTAAGAATTTATTTAAGATTTAAGAAATTCCAAGTGACTGTCTTACTGCGTCCCACCTCAGCAGCGATGGCGTGCTGCGAGAGACTCTGCCTTTCAACAACCCGACCACGTTCAACAAGGGAAAGTCTTTTTGCCTTTGCCATCAGAACATCATGGCAGTGACCACCTGACAGAAAATGAAATGAATCCACATTTTTGCACAGATTTGGCTTTTTAAAGGCATGTGGTCCTAAACTGGTGTAAAACAGCCTGTTTCAGTTCAAGTGTTGTTTTGTGTCACATTTCTTCTTGTTGCATGCTGAAGCTCTACTTGGAACCTTGTTAAGATACCCCTCACACTTTAAGTGCGTAGCTCTAACTACGGTGGCTGCTGTAGGACAAACATGCTTCTATGAGAGATCAAACACATGAAATTTGGACTGTACATCATAACGGTTGTGGCCGTATTCCTGCTACTGTTTGGACCGCGTCCACCTCCAAGCCTGTGGAAGGCTGTCAGTGCTGTTTCCCTCAGCTGTCACTGGTGGGCGAGACGCCGCCACCTTTATTTAATCTGAAAGAGGCTGTGAAGCTCTGTGACAGGAGGCCAGTGCAAGTCAGGGAAGCTCAGCCATGAGTTGTTGAGCTTATGCTTAAGTGTCCTTAGCAATGCTGTTTCTGCTGCTTTTAGCTGGTTTAATGAAACTTTATTGTGCATCTAACATTGTTGCACTCAGACGCTTTGTGAACAAACTCTCGTGTGATATGAGAACGTAATCAAACTGTTTATCAGAGGGAAAGTGTGATTTTAGGACACTGGAGCCTGATATTAGCTGGCATAATGTTAGCTTCTAATAATATTAGAAGCTAAAACTACAAACCGGCGTTCCCACCTCTTCCTTCGAGCTGCTCTTCCAGTAGGTGATGTGATAGGTGGCCGAGGTGTACGCCTCCCTCAGTTCTGAATGCTTGAACACTGGGTCTTTAATGCTGACTTCCAAAGATGTCCCAGTGACATGAAGAGTCACATCAGGTGGACCGATGAAGGCTGAGGGGGACAGATGTGGAGAGACGTTTTTATTGGACAAAATCAAAGCTGCAGCTTCTCTAACAGTCCACTCCATGTGCTACAGCTCTGTCATGCCAGTGTGCTTGGAGCTGGGGAGGTTCCCACCATGACGGCAGACGGTTTCACTGAGGACACAGACAGAAACACAGAAACCAGGATTTCACTCTGACTGGACTGAAGTCAGCGACGGCGAGAGCTCTGAGACGCTGAAAAGCTCGCTCAGGGTTTCATTTCTGATCGTCTTCAGCTCAGCGAGGCTCTTCAGACGTCCCCTGCTGAAGCAGTCATTGCATAACTGCAGACTCCCCACACAGCTGCTGCCACAGTCTGAACCGGAGCTGAAGGGGACCATCCTGATCTCAGGAAGCTTCTCTGAGAGCCACCAAATGGTCTCATTCACCAATCCTCAACATGCCGTCAGGCGTACGTTGTATTGGTCTACCTGCAGAGAGCTCTGCTGCACGGTTTGCATATTTGCAGATGTGAGGAAGAACAAACTGACGGCTCAGGTAAGCAAATACCTGCAGTAATGATTCAGACACAGGCGGTTCAGATAACAGGTGAGCTCAGGTCCCAGGATGTGTAATGAACACTACTGATGGTGAGATGAAGCCTTGTGATGAACTGAAGCTTCCATCCAACTGGTCGACTCATGGTTCGAAGCATTGCGATGATTCATTTGCTCTACTGCGCCATCAAGTGGACAATTCAAGTGAAACAGGCTCTGTGATTATAATGATGTGATGAGTAAACCTCTAAATGGAATAAATAAATTGTTTTCATGGTTATTTATCCCGAATATTGTCTCAGGATGTCTGATACAAAAGAGAAAGTGGAAACTATCAGGACAGAGTTTTGGTATGATTGTGTAACTGTGTAATCATGCTTATGTGCATCTGGACAATGACACAAACTAGTGTGTGGCGCTTCACTTTTTAATGAACTGAAAGACAGAAATCAGATTATAGGATCTGTAGTGTTGTTTACTTATATTATGGTGCTTATCATGATATTTATTACTGTGTGCATACTTTATCAGGAGAGATGAGATTTAAAAAAATCTCTTGCTGGTTCCATCGAAGAAGAAATGCTCAAGTAGCTATGTAGCACGTACGTAATCCAATTCCACATCAGCTGTGTTTTGCTGCCCATTTTATTTCGAATCTGGCGCAAACCGGCGAGCCAGTTCCTGAATCAGTCACGTGGTACGGACTGCCCGCGAGGCCTCGAACGTCACTGCATACGTAATCAAAGCAAGCCTCGATACGCGCTTACCAAAACTCCCCCGACATTACCGACACGCAGGACACATCACTAGTGAACACCTGCACAGACTTTCTGTGACTGCTTGGCTGATTCTGGTTCATTTACTGCAGCGATGAGAGCCTCACACATGGATGCACGATTCACAGTGACATATTTGAAGCTGGAGATCGTTATCTCTGCTGAGCGCAGCTCTCGGCTGTTGCACCGATACAGTGCGAAGGCTGTGAGCTCATACGCTGCTGCAGCATGTGCACGTCACACTTCCTGGAAAGCCAAGTACTTACCCTCCTCATAGGGGCAGAACGTCTTCTGCGCCCACTCCGAGTGCCGCCCGTCCACGGTGGCTCGCACCCGGAGCATGAAGTTGCCGATGAATAACAGCTTGAACCGTGTGAGGTCACATGACCGGTGTGACGTCTGGTTGCACGCTGTGATCCAGTTTGGAGTCTTCCTCTTCAGCTGGTGCTTCCTGAGGAGACATGAACATGAGAACACATTAAACCCTTCTGCTCTTTCTTTGTGTTCTGTCTTCGCTCCTCCCCGAATACTCGGCGGGTCTGGAGGGAGAGCTTTCATTCAAATAAAGTCAAATTACAACAGCAACACAGCAGCCGTGTTTCAGTAAACGTGTCTGTTTCATAGGTCGGGGCTGGGAGGTTAACGCCTGTGGAAGCAGGATGATGGGGACGAGGGAGGAAGACTGCGAAGAGGAAGGCTGCTCCACGGCTCTCTGAGGCATGGAGCACACTCTGACTTACACTTAAACTCGTATTAAAATACCAGCGAGGAGTTAAAAGGTCTTTATCTGATCACATGATGGCAGGCCAGGTGGTTAATAAACGTCTCAAATGACTTCCAGTGAAACCAGAGAGGAGAAACACGAGCCGGGACACGAGCTGTAATAATAATAATACATTTTATTTAAAAGCGCCTTTCAAGACACACAAGAACACTTAAGAATACAATAAAATGACAAAATGAAGAGTGACTACCCCATAGACAAAAAGAGAAGAAGAAACAAAACACAAAGACAAAAACAGAAGGGAAGACTGACAGCGCACTTTGTTAGTGTAAGCAGCACAGTAGAAAGGTATGGAAAAGAAACAAGCAAAAACAAACAAATAAAAATAGTAGCAAACACACCCCAGAAAAAAAGAGAGGAAGAAAAAAGGAGAAAACGTCAGTCCCCCAAATATTGTTCGTTTAATATGTTGCATTACTAAATTTGGCTCAATGCTTACATATATGTGTAAAAAGCAAATGTACGAGCTGTGATAACTGTGTCTGATAGAATGAAGAGTAGACTGATATATGAAATATTCCTTTATTGGGTGAGAAAATCAGACCATGTCATAACTGCTGTAAGTCACACAGAATAGATATCAGAGCCTTAAACAGGCTGACGTCTGCTAAATGGGTCAAACTGGGCAGAAAGTCTACAAACACATAACATCCTTATAGAATATGATGTAACACTATAGATCAACTTAGCTCAGAATATATAAAGCATATAAACAGTTACAGCAATATGATGCAACAAACACAGCAGCTACTGATCCAAAATACTCAAAGCTTCATAGAACTGAAACCAACATTTATTTTAGCTCCATTCTGCTGCTGATACAGACTTTAGGTTTCTGAACATTAAACTTGTTGCTGCCTTTCATAGTGTGTAACTTGAAGGCCCTGAGTACTCTGAGTACTTTCTCCCACACTGGAAACACTGGGATGATCACATTATTTGAACATTACCTAATAAGACTGATTCAGACAGACAGTTATGTTAAACTTTCCTAGCAGTCCTTCACAAACAGGGAACAGTCTGTCTATTCTCTCCATCTGTCAGCTGCTGCTGGCTCTTCCTCCTCCTCTTCCTCACACACTGCTGAGTTTGTCCTGGTGGATCATCAGGGGTGCAAAGCCTCACAGATGATGTGCAGCAGTGGGTCCCTCAGTCTGTCCTCACTCTGGACACTTGCAGTCGTCACACATGGACATCAAATGTGTGATAAGCTGCAGGATTCAAACACAAGTGTAACTTATAAACACATGTTCATACTTTTATTCCACAATCAGAGAGAAAGAAACAGAGAGAGAGTGCAGGACAGACAGACAGGTGACAGTCTCAGGTGTACACACTGCTACAAACAGGAGGATTTAGTGTTTGTGTTATTACGAGTGTAAACAAGAAGAGTTCCAGATGGTGCAGTGGACACATGTGTGACTGCTGTGATTAAAGCATCTTTCTTTCAGCTTAACGAGTGAACCGTCAGCTCGTTCAAACACACGTTAAAGTGCGTTTGGCTCGACACCACCGAACAGAGGCAGCAATATAACACAGCTAACATTAACAGTGCAGTGAATCCTGCTTGTGCCGTGATGTTCAGGACTGCAAACCGAGCAGCATCACTGACTTTCAGCTTGTTGTGTTTGTGGATATATGACTGACTTTAATTATCCACAGAATCATCAGATTCTCTGTAAGATTAAGGTCGACTATTGAACGGCGTATAAAGTAAAGGCTTTAAAACCAAGTTAGTACAAACATTGCTAATGTCACATAACTTTGCCGACATGTGGCCAACAGGAATGTTTAATGTTCTTCGTTATTAAACAACATAAATAAGTGACGTCATATTCAGTACTTACTTTTAAAAGTTTACTCTTCGGCCGCTCCGCTTCAGCCGTCTGCCACTTTTTTCCGAAAAAAATATCCACACCCACCACCACGCTATGAATTGTGGGATAGATTGGGTCACGAAGGCTACACTGGACCCAGCCTTCAAATCTGGGGAAATGAAGGGCGCATTTGTCAACCGCATTTTGAGGACTCTTCGAATTGGGACACCCTTCGTCGCGTCGCTGTGACACAATCGGTCTACAAATGCCCACTCCGAAGCATGCGGTCCCTGAATTGGACACAGCTAAAGTGTCATAAGAAAGTGCGTTGCTAGGAGTGATTGGAGGCAGATTTCATTTCAAAAGACTACCAAGCAGAAGCCTTGATAAAAGCGTGGTTTTGTACAAACTGTGCAAAAAGGAGTTTGGATACCACCGAAGCACTTCCACCTTATGGTACCATCTAAATGCAAAACCTGTTGCAGCGGGCACAGAAACTGTGGGAGCTGTTAGCGCTACCAGTCGAGTACCAACAAAAGGTGTCGGCAGCCCAAACTTGATGAGATGACTGGCTTCAGGACCAAAACTAGTAAGTCAACATTGGACAAACTTACACAATGGATTGCTCTGGGCTGTAGACCACTATCAGTGGGAGAAGATAGGGGGTTAGAACATGTGTTACAGTTAGCGTCAGGTGGTCCAACTTTCCAACTGCCTGAAAGACTATTTCAAGTAAAATTCAACAGCTTTATGACACTGAAAAGCAAGATTACAGACAGCACCTGCTAATATGGAGGAACTACACCAGGAGCAAACAAGTCTGGGGCAACAGAAAGAGCCACTCACAGAGGATGTTTCCACACGGTGGAGTTCAACACTGGATGTGGTTTCTCTCTACTAAAGAATCAAGAGGCTGTTTTTGCTGCTGTAGACAAACAAAAGCACGAGCTGGTCATTTTAACTCCATCAGAGCTGGTAAACCTCCAAAAGCTGGCAGCTGTACTTGAGCCATGCAGGTAAAGAAAACTATTCAACTTATTGTTACTGTTTCTTCAAAAAGGTCTATAGTTGACAGTTACTGTGGAGATGAATAATGCCCGCTGCAGTGCTGGTCCAGTCGAGCAGGGACCCACCCACAGCTGTCTGTTCAAAGCGTTTGTTGTCATGTGTGCAAAGAAAAGCATTTTCTTTCTCTGCTGTCCACACACAGATGCTGGTTAATGTGTACAAATAGATAAAATACAAATAGCATGGATAAATGAATGGAGACAAAACAATTGAAGTATTAAAAGAGCTATGACCTTAATATGCTGGTTGATATGTGAGATGACCTGATGTGCAAAAATTATTATTACTGCTAAAATAGGTCAGCTGTTCAGGAGTCTGATAGCAGTGGAGAAGGAGTTGTTGAGTCGAGATGTTCTGGATTTCACACTTGTGAACTTTCGTCTCGAGGGCAGAAGAGTGAACAGTCTGGGGGTGTGTGGGGTCTTTGAGGATGGAGGCAGCTCTGGACTCTGCGATGGTAGATGCTTATGGTAAATAACACACCATTGGCAAAAAACAGTGAAAGGATCCCAGACGACAAGTTTTTAGTTCAACATACAAGTGACGACCTTTGACCTTCATCGGGTTTTATTTAATTGTGTCAGAGAAAACATCATGTTCTCTTCATGCAGCTGAGTACAGTCAGTGTTTAACTTTATCAATAAACAGCTGCAGCTTTCACTGACAGCACATGTGGTGCTTTAACCTTGTTGTCATTAGTTTTGCAGTTAACATGTGAACATGATGGATGATCTGTCTGCTGTCACTGGGTGGTGCTGAGGTCTGAATCTGAGGCAGCTCCTGTAATCACAAAGAGAACAGAACCGACAAACTGAAATATAAATTTATCCTCAAATCTGAAATAAGCTGATCCTCTCTGTCCTCACACACTCAGGATCTGAAGCTCTTCTCTTACATTTATTCAGTTCTACAGTTCTGCTGACAGAGAGCTGTTTATTAAAATAAGCCTTATATACTAACAGATTTTCCAATATAATGTTCACCTTTGAGTTGTCGGTGCTGTATAAATGGACATCTGCAAAGATGAGATGATGGAGCAGGTTTGAGTCCTGGTTCAGTCTGCTGCTGCATCCTGGTCACAACACACGGAGGTGTTATCAGCAGTGTGTGACCTGCTGCCTGAGAACTGAGAAACAAACATTAATGCTTTCAATTATTTCTCCTCAAGGATTTAAGCTGTACAGAATACTGCACGTGACTGTGAACATACCTCACTAACAATAATTCAGACTGTTTTTTTAACCTGAATATTTTAAACAAAAGTCATAAGTGGAAAAATTAAACATACACTTTAACTTAAGCTGTCAAGTGGCCGTAGTTGGTATCAGCACATAAATATTGGGCTTTGGTACAGTTATATGATTAATTAATAATTAATGGGGGTTACTGAAGTGCAAGCTTTTTTTTATAAGTTGGTCTTTCTGTCCTTACAGATGTGACAGGAGACAGAAAACATGCTGCTGTTTGCACATATTTAATAATCAGCTCTGCACAGGAGCTGAAGCAGAGTCCTGTTGCTCTTACAGTCTAAAAGTACAGTAACGGTAGTTAGTTAGTAACTGAGCGGCCCGGGGCGTTTCTCTTCATTTCCTTAGTCAGGGTAAATTCATTCACCTGCTCGGATTAGCTAAACGCACTTTACAAAACGAGTTTCTGCTAGCTAGCTAGCTAAGGACGTTAGTTACGGATTAGCTTACAAACACATTTAACTTACCTCTGTTCTGTCGGGTAGTCCAGTTTACTGAAGAACACTTCAGGCTGTCTGTTTGAAACAGTCGGGACGCTGGAGCTCCTCTCGGCATCCACGCTCTATCTACTACTCCCAAACAGAGAGACGCAAGTTTATCCGTGACTGCGAGTCAGAAGTGTTGTGATGATTTTTAACAGCATTATAAGTTTAATTAGAATCAAACTTAATAGAAAGGAGACCAACTGAACACAAATCAGTGCGATGAGAACTACTGATAATGTAAGAAAGAATTTTTGGAAAAAATTATCTGAGGAGAACTGTTTTATATCAGCCTGACCCCAGTCCCATCCGCTAACATGGGTCACCATGGCAACGGCGGGATAAGGAGCAGAGCCTCCATTTGGAGGAAGGCTACGTTTAATGTTAAGAGCAGCAGAGGAGCCATCGCTCACACAGCTCGGTTTTATTTACAGAAACAGGAGTTTCACATCTTTAGCGATTCAGCCGCCAGGAGGAAAAGAAGCTGAACTTCAGACTCCGCTGCAGGTTTGAAATGTTCACGTTCACGGCGTCGTCGTAACGACAGATGTTATGAAAGGCGACTCCATCAGCTGTTAGCGGGGTTACCACAGCGGCCCGTCGCCATGGTGAATCCCGGTGCCACAGCTCCATTGATGATGTCATTCTTTACTCAGGGCTGGTTTCCCTCTCAGCAGCGCTCTGTGTTACCATGGTAACTGACTTTAAAGCTGGCTCACAGTTAGTTTCTCTCAGCTCAAACCTGTTTGAACCTGAATCAAGAAAACATGTTTCAGGTGGACCACGCCCCCTGTGTCCACCGTCTGACAGGTAAATAAGCCCCGCCCTCGTGATTCTCAGACTTACGGCACATATTGCGTGGTGAAGGTGACGGCGTGGGTCCCTGCAGCGCCCGGCGGCCAGTCCCAGCTCAGCGTGTAGTTGGTGTTCAAGGTCTTCGTGATGACGTTCTGAGGAGGCGGCACCTCGGATCCATCGGCTCCACCTGCAGGACA
>NW_024582530.1:1372144-1379474 GCF_018398535.1 Haplochromis burtoni | reverse complement strand
ACAGTTGAAGTGTACCTCTGGTGCAAATTACTGACCTCTGTCATCATTTTAAGTGGGGGAACTTGCACAATCGGTGGCTGACTAAATACTTTTTACTCCACTGTATATGGAATTTTGTGTTCAATTTGGAGATGATACTAGGGCTCATTATAAATACGCTGGAAGCTGGGTTTGGAGAACACCACCTTAAAGTTGCTTTATGGCATGGGCCATATCCAGATCAGTGAAATAGGGTAAGCTTAGAGCAGACATCAACTGACAAGAATCAGAATCGCATTTATTGGCAAAGTATCTGCACAAACACATACAAGGAATTTGGTTCCGGTCGATGGTGTCTTTCAAGCACAACAATGTAAAAGCACACAATATGTGAGCAACACAATGAACAATATACATAAACCACAATATAAAAACATCTAAATCCTTATATACAAAAACTACAGGATTACAAAAATGAATACCACAGAATGTACATAAGGTGCAGTTGCAGTATGGCAGTGTGAAGCAATGTGACAGTTCAACTATTTAGGAGGGAAATAGCAAGGGGAAAGAAACTGTTCCTGTGTCGGGTGGTTCTGGTCTGCAGGCCTCTATACCGTCTGCCAGAAGGCAGCAGGTCAAAAACTCTGTGTCCAGGGTGTGAGGGCTCTGTAAAGACCACTGTAGAAGGGTCCATGCTCACTGGTCCTGTTAATCAGATACCTGGTTGGCACCTGATCGTTAGCACCTGGGGTACCAGAAATTCAAAACAAAGAGTCAGTAGCAGAATAAGTTATTTGGCAATGTCAAAAAAGAGATGGCAAGTTTTCATGGGCGCAATCCACATACTCAATTCCGCTGCTCAAACCACAAATGTATTTTTCTCACAAATGTGGTGAAAAGAGGTTTTCCAGTGTTACAAGATTTATTGAATAAAGAAATTTGTTTGTGGTCAATTCTTTGCTGTAATATTGTTTCTTAGCAATAAGTTATTTATTCCCATGTATTCTTTCTGCAGGGCTCAGCTGCTCTCCACCTCTCTAGCCCTCAGGACAACCTCTTACTTGTCAAAGGAAACAGAGTACATGCCCTGGCAATCTGCTCTCAATAATCTGGACTATTATTACCTCATGTTAGACCGTACAGATGTCTATCAGCCCATGCAGGTGAATACTTTCCAAAGTTTAGCTTTTTAAGAAAGGTTCCTTTACTCTCTATGACTGTTTACCCAACTGTGACTTTAGACCCATTTGGAGGAAAACATTTTCTGCAGATAAACTCTCCTTAACTCTTGATTTTTAGGACTACATAAGAAAGCAGGTGACTCCACTATTCCTATACTTCAAGAACATGACCTTAGACTGGAGCAGTGTTCCTGTACAACACACCGATCAGTAAGTATACTCACCAGGATACATAGTCCACCTATAAACGCAAACAAAATATAAAGATGAGTAGATGAGTATAGGTTACAAGACATCAGAGAAACAGCAGCTTATATAGATATAGAAAAATAAATAAATAAAGAGTTGAACCACAATCCAAATGGGTTATTATAGTCTAAAAATCACTTTCCCATCTTATTCCTACAAAATAATCAGCAATCCACAAATGACATATATTGACATATATTCCACCTTGTAATCAGTGTGTCAAAACAAAAAAGAGATCTGATTTAGCAGTTGGCTTGAGTGCTGGATAGTAGTTTCATTTATTTTTTGTACTTAAGTTTTGCTAACCACAATTTCCATTAGTTTTAGATTTCTCCTAGACTGCATTGTAGTGTTAGTCTAGTTCTTACTCTAGTATAGTAATGTATCACAGATCAATCTTGGTCCTTGTTCCAAGAACAAAGTACTTTTATTTATAAATGCATGGCCGCATGAATAAATTAAAAAAATTCTAAACATGTACTGAGAAAGTGGGTACGGAAAGTATTCAGACCCCTTTAAATTTTTCACTCTTTGTTATAATGCAGTCATTTGCTAAAAGTTCATTTTTTCCTCATTAATGTACATACAGCACCCCATATTGACAGAAAAACATAGAATTGAAAAACTGAAATATTATATGGTCCTAAGTATTTTAGAATTTTGAAGTTACCTGGATGAGCCTGCTTTGTAGTGCAAACCTCAGCTGGGGTAAACAGCAGACTGACAGCCTACATTCACTACAAATGAACGGCACCCAGAAATAGTTGTCCTTCAGTGGCCACTGTAGGTGAACTGTGGAATGAGAGCGGTAAGAAAACAGAACTCAGTTGACTGCAATCTACAGTCTACTGACATCTAGCAGTTGTATTTTATACACTTTAATGTAGAACTTTCCAGTTCTGTTATGACTCGTCTGCCTCAGTTTGAGCATCACTCTTGTGGCAAAACTCTTAGCGCTCTGGTCCTTTTGTAAAACAAATATATATATTATATGGTATAGAAATCGGTTAGACAGTAAAAAATGCTTGTATGAATGTGTGTGAATAGGTGATTGAGACATGTTGTATAAAGTGCTTTGAGTGCTCAAGTAAAGTGAAAAAGTGCTATATAAGAACAATTTCATGAAATTATTATTTTTTTTATCTAGCCTTTCTTTATATTAGCAAAAAGCTAGTAATTTGCTAAGATTTCAGTGCTTTTTCAAAGTCTTCATTCCTTATTTAGTGCTGTTCAAAGAAAATTGAACAGCACTACAAATTTGTACAGTGGATACAAATTTTGGTGACCATACAGGCAATGTACAATGAATGAAACACGTGAAACTACTTATGAGATAAATAATCTATATGAAAATCAAAAGAATTGACACTTTTGACAGTGGTTATGCTAAGTTTTGTGTAGATTGGCTTACCCATTAAGGAGGTGATGGGCTATATACACTACTTTACACCAGTCCAATGTGTCTCTGAAACTGACTCTAGTTTTATGAAGACAAAGAGAAAACAAAGAAAAATTCACTTAAGTTAATAAGAAGAACCTGGGAATATAAAATAGTTATTAGTCTATACGTCATGGCTGAGCGGCCAATGAGTTTTAGAAGCGGTCCCAAAAGCAGACACGGAGGAGAGGAAACTAAGTGTAACAAAAAGCAGTTTATTTGGCTAACAAACATCAGCACAAAGTAAGGTGAACAGGGGCCGAGAATTAAAACCTAAACTGGGAGAAACTAAAACATGAAAACTGTGACATGAGCGTGGCCTGAACAAAAACATGAGATAAACAGGACATGAACCTGAACAGGAGCTTGAGGGAAAAACCTGAGACACGAAGAGCCGAAACTCACAGAAACATGTAGCCAGACAAACAAATAACCCAACACTGAACAGAGGAAGACAGAGGACTTAAATACACAGAAGGGTAATGAGAGGATGGGGAACCAGTGGGAACACAGCTGGGACAAATCAGACCTAACGAGACAAGGGGAAGCAAAATTAGACACACTGCACACAGGACAGGGATTATCACAATAAACAGGAAACAGCATGGAACGTAGACATGACAACACAAACTTACAAATAAAACATGGAACATGCAGACCACGCAGCTCACAGACCCAGCCCCTGACACTATCAACACCAGCAGTTGTTTCTGGGATTTTTTTTTACCTTTAACTAATTGTATCTAGTCTTAAATCAGTAAAGAGGAAGATGGAAGGACATAAAGGGAAACAGCCAAAAATTTCTACAAGACACACAATTTCACCAACTTTGATCTTAGTAGAAATACATTTTTCTGTGTGCCTACAATTAAAATGCTGATGCTCAGTGATGGGAATAACGGCGTTACAAGTAACAGCGTTACTAAGCAGTTTAAGCAGCTACGCGCTCCCACGAGTGGCAATCACTTTCTGCCCGACGATCACTTTTTGGCACAACACCTGGAGCTAAGGAGCAAAACAATCGCATGAGTGCTGCTGTTTGACTGAGGAAGAATAAAGTAGTCGTGGTAAGCCAATCACACGACCACTTCAAGACAAAGCAACAAGGTGATATATACCAGTTTATAAATTGTGTTGATAGGCAACGTAAAACCAGAGTCATGATAAACAATATATACGCAGCGTTTTTTTCCTCAATAGTTTCGCCACGTTTACTGTCTAAGGACAGCGCAGCGAGTACTCTCTGCTTATGAGCAACAAATAAAAAACAAAAACAAAAAAACTGCCCTTTCATTTTGGTGGGAAAATGCACCATGTCAACCAATCAAAAAATGATATGGCAACATGACATTTGGTTGTTTAGGAAGAGGGGGAAGTTTTAGGAGTGACGGAGAGAGAGGAAAGAAAGACAGCAGTAAAAGAGAGAGAGTGAGTTTTGAGATGTGAGAGATTTGTGACGTTTAGCGTGTTTGGAGTGTGTAGTTAATGTGTTGTCTTGTGTTGTGTGTCAGAACAATGAGGCGACTGCTGTCTCCAGGTAAAAAATAGGAGTGATACACCTGCTGCTGTCAGACCTGCAGGTATCAGGCTGTGATGTTCTCCTTTATAGTGGACAGAAATTATGTTTTTGGAGTGGCACAAATAATTTGTGGCATCTTATTGAATGCAGAACAGCTGATTGTTCTGTAAATAGTTTGAAATAGTTATTTTAAAAAAAGGGGTAAAAGGTAAATGGCTGCAAATAACTTTGTTGTTTGCAAAACTTTGTGGTTGTTACAGTAAAAATGTAACTTTCTACTTGGATTTTATGTTTTTTGTCTGACTTTAGATCAATTGTGTTAATACAGTATGTCAAAATGAAAACTTAACTGTAAATTCAAACACGTGAGGTTGTGCTTTAAAGGATGATACCAAACAAGGCAAAGTAAATAGTTTTTAAAGGTAAAATGTAGAGGAAACATCAAAAGTAGTTAAAAATGGCCAATTATACCCTGGACCCCAGAGGCTTAAAGATTTTTTTTTAAGTAACGCAATAGTTACTTTTCAAGTAATTAATTACTTTTAGAATCTTGTAACTCAGTTACTAACTCAGTTACTTTTTTGAAGAAGTAACAAGTAACTATAATTAATTACTTTTTCAAAGTAACTTGACCAACACTGCTGATGTTTCAGATATAACGATGCCTGTCTCTTCTTGCAGATATAACCAGGAGAATGCCATTCGTATGGCGTGCAGAAGTGGGGTACCAGAATGCAACAGCTTGACAACCACATGGTTCAAAAAATGGATGGAGGAACCTCAACAAAATATGTGGGTCAACTTTATAAACTACTTTTCAATCACTGCACTTTAATGAGATAGTTTTTTTTTTACATTATAGAAATTCTGGGCAACAAGGAAATTCATATATGGCATATTCCATAGAGCAGGGGTCTCGAACTCCAGTCCTCGAGGGCCGGTGTCTTGAAACTTTTCCATCTGTCCCTGTTGCAAAACATGTGAAAAAGAGCAGTAGGTCATTAGCAAGACTCTAGAGAACTTGACTGCATGCTGAAGTGGCAACCCCTAACCCTACTCAAGTCAATTTAAGTAAATGTAAACATTTGTTTGGGAAAATGTAGTTCTAAAGTTACTTTTATTGCACCATGTTCATTCACTCACGAGCTGCTGTAACATGAATCAAATGGCTGAATTGCCAGCTCAGCATACAGTCAAGTTCTACAGAGTCTTGCTAATGACCTAACAATTGTATTCACTTGTGTTGCAGCACGGACACATGGAAAAGTTTCAGGACAGGCCCCCTTGAGGACTGGAGTTCGAGACCCCTGCCATAGAGGTTATCAAGGCAAAAAGCACACATGGCCAGGACCTTTTCAAAAACACAATATTTATATGAGCCATCTTAAACATTTATTTTTAATCTAAATGAAAAGAATTAGCCTGTTAACTTGGTAATGATAATGACCTTTGTTTCCATGTGCACTGTTTCCACACAATGCACACATTCTTAGTATTAAGAGAAACTTTAAACGGTGCAGTAATGCCTGCAGCTGTTGGAAGGCAGCCCCAAGCTCTTTAACAGCCTGACTCACAGTAGAACTAACCAACTGCTGTCTTATTTACATTAAGGTGTAGTGTAACTGCCAGCATAGTATTTCCAATATTATTAATAAAAATAGAAAATAAAACAAAGCTTAAAATTGAATTTTGAACCTGAACTACCCAATTCCCATTACTCAAACCAATATCACCGAGTCTAAGAGCAGGTCATATTAAACTGAATCAAATTTCTTGGACATATCAACAAACAGCTGCACAGTACTGCTTCTTGTCCAAGGCAAAAATGAACTAAATGATATAAAGATCTTAATTAAATGTCCTATCTGCAATAGTGCCATTATACTTACCCATACACCTGTATTTCTAGCTGATGAAACCTATTACAGCCTGCAACAGTAAAGAACCTTGGATGTATTCACTTTAACAGCAAGCAATTCAGAGTGCTGTTGTGAATGGTGTGGGGGTAGGGATAGGCTTGGGACCCTCCCTTAGCCCTGCTGCGGAGGGTCTGTGCTGATGGACGTAGGTTACTGACCTGAACTGCTGCTGAACTGGGCCCTGGTCCTGATGGGCCTGGGTCCCCTTTCCCTGGCGGGTTGCGGAGTATGGGGGTGCCTACTGGGGTGGTTGCCGGTGGAGCTCACGGGCACATCACTGCAACCCCTCCTGGCTTCTGCTCCACGGCTGCTGAGTGACCCCTCATCTGGGGATTTGTAAATATTGTAGCTATCAATTACAATCACACAATTGGCATTAACTTTTTAAACTGCATCTCTGATAGAACCATGATATTATTATCAGTTGTGATAATGTAGATATTTATCATGTCAGTTTTAGGGACAAGACTTCTAACATTAAAATGTAAAAGGCAAAGACCTAATCTGTTTTTAAAATCTGCTGGTCTGAGAATGTTTTTTATTGGACCAGGGTTTGGTTGCATGTTCCCAGATAACAGCAGAGCAGCATAACAGACTTGAATCTATTAGTTTTATAATCAGCATCTCTGGCAGCTGAGTACAAAAGCTCTTTTTGCACTTTGAGGATGTCATTCAGAGCTTTCAGAGATTGTAAATATAGCAGAATCCTCTTGTGACTTGTGATTGTGTGATGTCAGTCTTTTTCTTTTGCATAGAATGAATTTCTCAATGAAGAATAAATGAATCACTGACAAATATTCAAAAACATAAAAAAGGAGACGGTAAATGCCCTCTTGCAATTGAGTTCAAATCATCCAAAGAGGCAAATATTAATGAACCAACAGATGTGAGTGGCCAGCTTTTCCTGAAAAGTCAGTCACTCTGCTACTTGTGGACAAAATTCAAGGAAGTAGGTTCAACAAACTCTGAGTTTAAAAATAAACCAAGTTACAGTGGGGCAAAAAAGTATTTAGTCAGCCACCGATTGTGCAAGTTCCCCCAC
>NW_024582530.1:1350653-1370700 GCF_018398535.1 Haplochromis burtoni | reverse complement strand
GTGGGGGAACTTGCACAATCGGTGGCTGACTAAATACTTTTTTGCCCCACTGTAAATACCTCTGAAATCATTCAAATTTAAATAATTCACCATATTGAGTGGCAGCAAGTATGAGTAGCTCTTGAGAGAGTGTTCAGTTTTAAATGTGTATTTTCCAAATATCGTGATGTGCACAACTCTGGGAAAAGTAATGTCCGCAAGAGATAATCTTCTTAGCCCTTGTTCGTCACCCTCAGAATGGCTTCCTCAACTTCAGTAATATGTGGTGTCTAAAGGCTAGTAAGTAGAAGTACACGCCATTTTTGCCGTCAGTTCTGGTGGGAAATGTCAACTCACTAGTCGACAAGTGTGACGAGTTGGGTTAGACTGGTTGGGAAGCACTGGTGAGAAATCCGTCAGTCTAACAGTGAGTCTTTTTAACAGGATGTATTTTAAGATACTTACTCAGCAGTGTGTTAACTGTAACCTTTTCAGGATCCACCCCAACCTGCGTTCAGTGGTGTACTGCAGTGCCATTGCAGCAGGTGATGAGGCTGAGTGGGAGTTTGGATGGTCACAATTTAAGATTGCTTCTGTAGCAAATGAGGCCAACAAACTCATGTTTGCATTGGCCTGCACAAACAACACAGAGCTGCTAAACAGGTATGTGTGTCCTTCCTGTGCACAAATAAATGGAACATATAGTGATGTAACAAGTCAGTAAGAAAATCCCTTATGTGGCCCATAAATCAAGTCAGGGAATTTACAAACAAAGCAGATTTTTTTTTAAGCTCCTTGGGTTAAAGCCTTAGAATTAACAAACTGATATAATGAAAAGAACTGTTTTTTAAAGCAGTATTGTCTCCCATAAAAAAAAAACTTATAAAGGAACTCATTATAAAAACTGAAACTATTTTTGCAATCTATTGTAGCTTTAAACTTTTTAAGAAACACTGAGTTGAGTGTGGATACAGCAGAGACTCCAAGAATAAACATAGGTGAAGGAGCTTTAGTAAGTGCATTTCTTGTTTTAACTGTTTTCACAGGTATCTGTCTTACACTTTAAACTCCACTATCATCCGGAAGCAGGATGCCACCAGTGTCATCACATCTGTCGCCAGCAACAGAGCAGGACAAAAGCTGGCTTGGGACTTTGTCAGAAACCATTGGGAATACATGTTCACAGAGTTAGTATCACACTGATAAAAAATAATTTGCATGTGTGAGGTGGAGCAATAACTGAAAATACAGAAAACATCAACATGGAGTGTGAATTTTAGCACAGTAGCATAAGGTTGTTAAAATATACTTTTACCCTTTTTTGATTGACAAAATAATAATCAGCACTTCTTTTATTCTGAAAGCATTTATCAACCATCAGTTTAAGTCCTGAATGAATATTTTAATACGGTCAATTGAAGTCACAATGGATTGTTATATGCCAAGTAAAGGAGGGTTCAAAACCTGAGCTGGTACAGGTGTGGTCAGAAGTCTACAGGGGCATGATTATTATGGTAATTTGTGGCTCTTGATGATTTCTAGTAACTTTATTTTTCCAGGAAATGGTTGTACAGCATAGCTCTATAATGACTTTTAAAAAGGGTATACACGTTTGAATTTACTTTGGATTTTCTCTAATGCCATAATGGCACCGGATACCGGTACCCATCCCTATTCTTCAGTGACCTTTTTCACTCACTATGTGTTTATCCAGCACTCCATTTTAATCTGTGGCGCTCTTCCACAGCATGTCTTTGTCCCGTCTTCCCCCTTTCACCCCAGCTGGTGATAGTAAATGGACCAGGCTCAGCTTCCTTAACCTGGTTCTGCTAGAAGTTTCTTCCTGTTAAAAGGAAGTTTTTCGACCTTATAATATAAAGTGCTTTAAGGCAACTTTCGTTGTGATTTGGTGCCATATAAATAAAACTGAACTGAATTGATAATTTTTTATCATTTGTTCCTTTTGAGTTTTGTTATTTCATGCTTTAGGCCCTTGCCTAGCTTTTGTTATAGTTCGTTAGTTCCCTTTTCTGATTCCTCTCTATTTCCGCATGTCTGTCTGGTTGTCTCCGTGTTCTGTCTCTGTGGTTTCTGGTCTCTCCCTGTTTAGTTGTGTCAGATGGTCTTTTCTCTCTAGTCTCCGTGTTTCTTTCCCCTTTTTCTGTCAAGTTTGTATATCTTTGTCTCTGTCTCAGTGTTATGTTTCCTGTTTTATTTAGACAGTCCCCTGTCTTGTGTGCATTCTGTTCACTTTTCTCCCTACTGTCTCATTAGTCAGTTTCTGTTCCGGTGTGTTCCCTAGGTGTATCTAGTCTGCTTTGTAACCTCCTGTGTCTGTTTTAGTCCTCCATTTGCCTCAGTTCATTTCCCTCATTTCTCCTCATGCTGTTTTTTCACTCGTCCTGTGTGTTTCCTAGTTTCCACGTTCCTGGTTTCATCTGTGCCTGAGTATTTAGTATTTTTGAGTTCGAGTACTAGCAGTAAAGCTGGCCTTTAAGTTTATGTTTAGTCTGTGGAGTCCTGCATTTCGGTTTATTCCCTGCTTACCACACTGATGACCGTAATGTATACAATTGTAACTTGGCTTTGGTTTAATAAAACTAAAAAATAAACCATAAATAAACCATGATATTCATTCCCATGAATGTATGTTAATTTCTGACCACAACTGTAAATATGCCAAATTTTATGTGTGCAAAGCTTCCAAGAATCTGTGAAATAAAGCATTCTCGTGTTCTTTCAGATATGGCGTGGGCTCTTTCTCCTTTGCTTCTATGATCACTGGGGTAACAGCGAGGTTCTCCACACCTGCTGAACTACAGGAGGTATACATTGATTAGGTACAATACAAAACCAATTTTTAAATGTTAAGCTTTTGTCTGAAGTCTTTTCCTATGATTTCTCTCACAGCTGAAGGAGTTTGTCGAGGCGCACAGTGCAACAGGGTTTGGTTCTGCCACACTGGCTATAGATCAGGCCCTGGAGAGGACCAGAATGAACATCAAGTGGCTGCAGACAAACAAACAGGAAATCCTGAACTGGTTCAACAGTCAGAACGGAGATCAAATGCAGTAACAAAGGTGTGTTTGGAGATTTAGTGTTGTTTTGGTTTTTTTCTGGAAAAAAAGAGTGACAATTTTATAAACTACTGGTGTTAAAAATGAAAAACGGCATGCAGTAATAAAGTAGTGAAAGATGTCTGTCCAAATTAAATTTGATTTGACTGTATATGAGATGTGTTTTAATAAATAATAAACTCAGATGATCCCTTTATTAAACTGACTGACAAATGCAAATAAACTAAAATGTAACCAAACTTTAAAAACATTTTACCCATTTTATTTTAGATAGATATCAGATTTGATGATATCCTCACATCAGAACTAAAAAATGTATTTCATAGATGTGTTATGGGATCTGACAAAGTCTGATTTTAATGGTGAACAAGTCTTCCTTACTTTTTATAAACTTCAAAACTCGCCTCTGTCAGTGCGCCCCAGGGCAGCTGTGGCTACAATGTAGCTTGCCATCACCAGTGTGTGAATGTGAATGGGTGGATGACTGAATGTAGTGTAAAGTGCTTTGGGGTCCATAGGGACTAAGTAAAGCGCTATACAAATACAGGCCATAGGGTCTTTGCCTCAGGTCTGTCCTTCTGTCTCGTTAATCTCTTAGAACAGCAATTTTCTTTTTTCAGTAACTGATGCAGGGAACCTCTTATAAGCAATACTTTTTCCACTGCGAGATTTCTGCTGCGTATTCAGAGAAGGACAAAATTTGCTGTGACTTTTGCCTTCTCTCACAACATGTTGTTGTAATGCTGTTCATTTCAATGCCTTCATTCATTTTAAGTCCAGAATACGTATGAGTGAAAAAAAATAACTAGGAAGGTGAAAATTGTAAGAAAGAGAAGTCAACCAGCAGATTAGATTTTACCTAGCAAAGTGTCTTCAGGTCAGAGAGAGAGAGAAATAAAAGTACACAGCTTTGGTCACATATATTTTGTACTCCACTGTATTGATTTTGTCAAGGTCTGCATTGGCAGACCATGTGGAGTAGAGAATTAAAGACCCAACATAGGACAATTTTAACTGAAAGTAAGACATTTATTGTGTTTGATAAAAAGTATGAAACAAAGGGCTAGGCAAACCAATACGACACTAAACAAAAACCTGAACTGTGGAAACAAGAAAGTAAACATGAAAAACCATAAACCTGGTGAGAATTCGTAAATACCTGGAAGCATGAAACCTTGATAACATGGCATAAACATAACAGACAACTTGACAATGAATGCATGAGAGTTCATACAGACAGGAATACACAAGAGGGTGACGAGGGAAAAGGAAGCACACGGGCAACACAGCTAGGACGAATAAACATAATAACAAGTCAGGAGGAAGCAAACTGAACACGCTGAACATAAGACGCGGGAATGTCAAAGTAAAACAGGAAACACGCAGACCAAGACACACACACTTGACATGGCAATAGGGAAATAGAAACTGGAAATGAGACATGGAAATAAATAAGCAACAAATACAGAGAACATGATGGCTAGGGAGAACACACATGACAGATGGAATGGGAGACAAGGGGAAACATGTAAATAAGAGGTGGAGACAGAGGGAGAGAGGGAGCGAGACACGAAGGGAGACAAAGACATCGCTGAGACACACAAAGGGCAAGGGAGACTTAAACACAAGGGACATGACAGACTCACACGATGAAGGCACGGCACTATAACCAACATAGTGGGAGAGACACCTACGTGGGAGGAACCTAAACAAGGAAACAGAGAACTCAAACAGAACTAACTGAAGCCTAAACTATACAAACGACATCATATTACAAAAAGGCATGAAACTCAAAATGCTGGGTCAAAAGACCCAGCACATGACAGTAATCCAGTACAGTCCAGTACAGTACTCATGCGGAAACATCAAAAAAGACAAAATGTTGGACTTCAATACACAGATAAATATTCTATTAACTTTAAATAATGTGACTGCAATATTCACTGATCATAAGCATCTCTGTCAGGAACCGGCTGTGTGCTGGCAGGAGAGGACCCAAAGGCAGGACTAACAACACGCAGGGATAAATTCAAAACACAGCTTTATTAACAGAATGGCAAAGGGCAATATAAAACTACACTGGGATGAACTAAGGCACAGGGAGGCCACGGGGAAACGCACACAACACTGATGGATGACGCACAGAAGGTAATGAGAGACGTGGGAACACACAGGCAGCACAGCTGAGGACAAACACATAACAAGACAGGGGGGACACGGAACTGAAAATACTGACCCAAGACGTGGGCCTTAAACGTAACACAGGAAGGACACAGAGGCAGACCGGAGGGGAGAGAGAGAGCACAGGGAGAGCATAATGGGCTGTGGAAACATGGAATAAAACTCAAGGGGAAACAAGCCACAGGAACTGAGAACTATATGAACACAGATACACAGAGGGAACACAGGAGCAACGACACGGGGAAATCTAACAACCAAAAGCTAAACATAACAACCTAGGGACTAGAACTAAACTTTAAACTAACAAGGTGGACTAAAACCATAATACAAAATGACAAAACACAAGAAACTGAAACCGCTGGGTCAGAAAACCCAGGATCGTGACAATCTCAGTTAATTGCAATGAGCTGTTAAAAACTGCAGGTGAATTGATGCTGCAAGAATGACCATCCAACAATAACAATCATCCAATTTTTTTTTAAAAAGAGGTTAGTGCAAAGAGGTGTCCAAGCAGAATGCTTGAAGAACCATTTTCCTAAATATTACATTTTCAGTATGACCAATATATCTCTTGTTAGGATCCTATTAAAGGTTATGTATTTCTTCAGTCTAGGGGATGTAAGTTCAAATGTTCTCTGTCCTGCAGGTCAATAAAATAAATTTGTCTGCTTCATCCAGTCTCACAATTACTGTTTGCTAATGATTAATCTCTTAAAAACAACAAGTTTACGATGAGGGTTATTTTTAAAGGATGTATTTTATCCTTATAATAAACAAGTACATTTTCAGAAACTGGAAGGTACTACATTTCATATAATGTTGCATACATTTGTGCCATACAGTTATTCACTTAATTCTGTTTACAGGTGTTGGTGGGCCAAAGAGGCAACAGTTCTTAAAAAACATGCAAGTTACCAAAGTCTACTCCTGTCCTTGACCCTAATCCTAGATGGTTCTTCAATAATATACTGGATGTTAAGAGGTTGATCTTAAGGTTATTTTCACAATGAATCAGTCAAACATCTGGTTAAAAATATTTGAAAATAGTGATCCCCATATCCCACTGCCTTAAAACTGACATCAACAGTTAAAAACAAAATAAACTTTCAGAAAAGGGGATTTCACTTATGTTGCTAATATTTTCAGTTTAACTAAGAATCACCAGTGAATTAACTGATTGTGTATTACAGATGACATATACAGACAAGTGCAGTATTATCAGATGTGAAAATCCAAACTAGAACAGTATTAACATTACAAGACATAAAGACACGTGGGAACTGGAATGAGTGAGATCACCCCTGCAAAAATTCACAGAGCAACAGCATCACATTTCTGTCATCAAAACCTAATCTTGACGTTAATATGTAGAAGTATGTGATTTAATCACACTGATCACAGAAAATCTGTTACAGTCTGGGGCTAGTTTGCTAAGCTAGGTTATTTAGCCACTGTTTACAAGGACTAGCTTATTTATTTAGTATAAAGAAAAGCTAAAGCAGATTTTTAAGCTATGAAATATTGATAACAGAGCTTACCCAAGTCTGTCTTTGCTGCCTTAAGTCACTACAGTTTTAACCACATGTAGTCACAAATGTGAAGTCACTATGTATAAGCTTTAAGGCATGGTGTAAACAGTTTGGGTTACATGTTTGTAGGTAGAGTTTGTTGAAATCGGAAAATCTTTATTCAGCTGTTTGTCCCATGATTTCAAGCAGGTTATTTGCTAAAAGTGTTGGAAAAACTTTTAAGGTGCAAATTACAGATAACACTTTTTTTACCCTGACATGCATGTAAATAGTGGTAGGAAGACACAATATATTACAGCGCGTGCTTTAAACATTCAAAAAACATCTGTCCACGTAAGTCAAACAAATCATTAAATGGTTAGTATGTCAACTGCCTTAGTGGATTCATGGCATCAATAAAGACTCATACAGAAATACAGAAAAACATAAACCTGCTTTTTCCTGGTCTAAAACCTCCAACCTGAAAAAAATTGTTCTAATGAACAGTTTTGAGTTGTTCCAAGTCTTGTTTTTTTTTTAAGTTCAGAGTCAAGGTAAACTCATTAGCCTCCAACAAGAAGTAGATGTGTTTTGGCCTCTTCCTTACCCCCCTCATTCCCACCTCAACACGCTCGTATCACTTCACTGGAGAATTTTCTGTTGCGTGTCAGGCAGGTTGAGGGCCACAAGGCCGCCGCACACCAGCGCAGTAAAGGATAGTAGGATAGGGATGGCTTTGGTGATTCCCACACAGCTAGCAAAGATGGAGCTGCTGAGAACAGCAGCCAGTTTACACAGAGCATTCAGCACACCAGAAGCTGTTGCTCTAAGAGAAAAGAGTGACAACAGAATGACATTTTGAAGCAGCCTTATTGAAAATAAAGCTATCACCAGGACTATTCATTTCTTAACATTTTAATGTCCAAACAGAAAAAATATGGTTTTGTGTTTTTTCAAGACTGCTGTGCAATCTTTTTCACACATAAACAATATTATACATAAATCATCCTAAAGAAAATAAAGAAATGTGAACAAGGATCCAATGATGAATCACATAAATAATAAATAAATACTGAATTATTGATCTATGGTTTAATAGGTGGAGTTCAGGAACTTTTTGATCTCAAAACTTAAAATTCACATACATTTTTTAGTTGCAAGTAAAAACACGGGCTCATTTTAAATCTGATCCCAGCAGCATATTTGAGCAACAACAACAAAAAAAGAAGAAATAAATGATTTAAAAAAAGAAGTCTTTGGAATAATGAAACTTTCAAAATTAAATATTTTAATGTTTTATGTTTACCTACTGAATTTAATATGATGTGATCAAGTGGTCAGGGATATGTGATATGAGGATATTGTAATCTGCGGTTTTAGGAATGGGAATTTCTCATCAGATGCACTGATCCATATTTTGTTTGTCCCAAATACTATTATATTAATATATAAATATATAACTATTTATAGTATATTATATAAATTATATATATAAATAATATATATAAATATAATATATATAATATATATATATTATATATATCATATGTTATGTATTATGATAGCATACACAGTATTATATATATATGTATGATACATACATACATCACACAATATATATATAAATATATTATATATCATAAAATATAACATGGATTTTATTAGTATGAATTACAACACAACACATACATATATATACACATATATATATAATAAAATACATATATATAAACATACATACATACATATACATATATATATATATACATATACACACTACATATATACATACATATACATACATACATACACACACATATATATATATATATATGTATGCATACATACATACATATATGTATGTCTGCATACATGTGTGTATTTATGCATACATGTGTGTGTATGTATGTACGTACATACACACACATGTATGCATATATATATATATGCATACATGTGTGTGTGTGTATGTATGCATACATACACATACACACACGTATGCATACTTACACACATGTATGCATGCATACATGTGTGTGTATGTATGCATACACACACATGTATGTATGTATGCATACATATATGTATGCATATATATATGTATGCATATATATATACACATGTATGTATGCATACTTATATGCATACATGTATGCATACATACATACACTACCATTTTCACTGTTACTGTATGTATGTTTTTTCTTTTTTTTCATGAGTATTTACATTGTAGATTATTACTGAAGACATCAAAACTTTGAATGAACACATATGGAATTATGCACTAAAGAAAGTGGAAAATAACTCAAAATATGTTTTATATTTTAGATTCTTCAAATTGCCCCCCTTTGCTTTGATTGCTACTTTGCACACTCTTGGCATTCTCTCGATGAGCTTCATGAGGTCATCACTTGAAATGGTTTTCCAACAGCCTTGAAGGGAGTTCCTAGAACCGGCTCCGGGAGTTCCCGGACAGTTGTTGGCCCTTTTGTCTCCATCTCATCCCAAACCATCTTGATTGCATTTCGGTCAGGTGACTGTGGAGGCCAGGCAGCCTAGCGCAGCGGTCCCCAACCTTTTTTGCGCCACGGACCGGTTTATGCCCGACAATATTTTCACGGACCGGCCTTTAAAGTGTCGCGGATAAATACAACAAAATAAAACTAGTACCGAAAAAGAAGATTTATTCATAACACACGTGAAAAGACCCAGGAAAACCGAGTTAACGATAAAAACGATAACAAAATAACGCTAAAAACCGATAAAAACCCTGAAAACCATACATTTCACA
Source organism: Haplochromis burtoni (assembly GCF_018398535.1). Taxonomy (NCBI): domain Eukaryota; kingdom Metazoa; phylum Chordata; class Actinopteri; order Cichliformes; family Cichlidae; genus Haplochromis; species Haplochromis burtoni. Next base: position 1,361,164 of record NW_024582530.1, on the reverse strand, counting down.
CCCGAGCCTCAATTCTCGCCGCCCGGTAGCAAACGACTCACGGACCGCTACCGGTCCGTGGCCCGGGGGTTGGGGAACGCTGGCCTAGCGCAGCACTCCATGACTCTCCCTCTTGGTCAAATTGCCCTTACACAGCCTGGAGGTGTGTTCGGGGTCATTGTCCTTTTGGAAAATAAATAATGGTCCAACTAAACGCAAACTGGATGGGATGGAAATTTGCTGCAGGATGCTGTGGTAGCCATGCTTCAGTGTGCCTTCAATTTTCAAGAAATCTCCAACAGTGTCACCAGCAAAGCACCCCCAGACCATCACACCTCCTCCTCCATGCTTCACGGTGGCAACCATACATGTAGAGACCATCAGTTCACCTTTTGCATCACACAAAGACTTGATAAAAGCCTGACTTGTGCAGTCTTTTCTGAACAGTTAAAGTAGAGATGGGTCTGCTACTGGAACTCTGTGTGGCATTTATCTGGACTCTAATCTAAGGTGCTGTTAACTTGCGATTTCTGGGGCTGGTGACTCACATGAATGTATCCTTAGCAGCAGAGGTGACTCAAGAAGTGACATTCAAAGTTTTAGAAATTTTCCAGAGCGACTGATTTTCAGTTCTATCACTTCTGTCAACAGAGCAAATGGTGGCTACTTTCAGGAATCTAATCTTGCTACATAATTCCATATATCTTGCTTCATATATTTGATGTCTTCAGTTTTTAGCTACAATGTACTTTTGACACACACACACACACGCACACACACACACACGCACACACACACATATGTGTGTGTATATATAAGAAGAAAAATACTGGTACCTCTTTGAAGCTGGATACAGTTCCACAGTCACCACTTCAATTCCATTCCATGCAGCTGCACTAACACCACAGAACAGACACTGTAGTGCAATGATTGCTGATTGGCTGAAGCTTAGAAACAGGAAAAATGTACAGCCTGCTGAAATCAGCATGGATCCACCTAGGGAGATCAGAGTTTTGTAATGAATCCTGTAGAATCAGTATTTTTAATAAATTGCACCATATTTATAGAATGCATTAAGAGTTCATTATAACATAAGTTCTAAAATAATGTAATATAAAGTTATGGCCTATATAAGATAATCAAATATAGATGTAAAGCTAGGTGAAATTATGTCCAGAAATGTTTGGACAGTGACACAACATTGCTTCTGAATGCCACCACAGGTATGCAATGAAACTATGAACTGAAATGCAGACTCACAGATTTACACTCCCTGTAAAAAGAAAATACCCTCTTTAAATTTAAAGTTTAATGTATCAGGATATAATAATAATAAAAAAGAATCTGGTCCATATGGAAAAGATATATATAAATCTTATAAAGTTTTTATCTGTCTTGTATGACACTTGTATGAAAAGCATACAAGAGTGAAAACACATATAAGATCCCTTGAAAAATTATATAATGAAACTTGTATGTTTTGTATACTTACTAAAAAATATATGAAAGTAATGAGAAAGTGGCCACTTTCATGAGTAAATCATATATGTTTTTACTATTTCTTTTCCATATGGGAGGAGGTCTTAAAACTTGGTAAACGCAATCTCAGATGACAACTAAAACACCTTATTATTACCTTTATTTAACCAGGAAGCCCATTTGAAACTCTCAGAAACTTTCAGAAATGCAATAAATACAACACAAAATACAAGCTCTACAACATTACATACGGTACGAAAATATGAAAGATATACATAATATTCCTTGACTGCATTCCTAACTCCTTTACAAACTTCCATAATTTACCTATGATCTTTACTCTGCCAATCTTCTCCATGTAGAGAGCTGAGATGATGTTGCCTGGCAGCACTGCCAGACTGCCTAGGAAGCTGACCAGGTAGATGAGGACATCATTCTCCTTAGCAGTATCTAGGTGGCAGCCATGCTTGTTGTGTTCAAAGGTGGTGTTCTCCATCTTACAGTCAATAAACTTTGCCTCCCACAGGTCTACAGAGAGTAGAAAGGCTATTATATAATATACTTTACTTATTAGTGTTAATATACTTTAAATGGCTTTTGTGTTTGCAGATGTTTTTGGAACTAAATTACAAGAGCCATTAACTGACACCTCATCATATCTCTAAAAGGTTTATTGACTTGTTTTTGCATTTGAATACTGCTATAAATACAATAAATAAACAAACAAAAACCGGAAAAACTGTCTATAACTGTCTATATTAGTAGTCTCAGATACACGGTTCTACACTATACAGATATAGGAAAACAGTTTTACAATACACAACTGGTAAAAAGTTTTAGCCATTCTGGGTGTGTCTCATTGACTAGCAGCTGGTTCATTTGTGCTGCTAGACACTAATGGAGTGCAGTCAGCTTCTTCAGCCAGTAGGTGGGAATCATGTCAGGGCCTGGTGCTGTCCAACTGTTTCTTGGATCTCTGGATCCTGTTCAGGCAGGTTGCTATGGTCTGCTCTTGGATCCACTACCCCCAATACTCTTGCAGTACTCTTCACTTGTCATACCTTGATTGTATACCTTGAATAGTTTTGTGGAGAACACCAGGTTCATTCTCCTGCCTTCAGTACCTCTTCAGGTGAGTCTTTGCTTGGCAGTTCACCAGGCCTCAGGTATGGACAGCTTGCCGTACTTCTTTGGCACCTTCTTCATTGCACCTTTCTGCAACTCCCTTTGTGCTACCATGATTTTTTCATCTAGTCTCCTTCTCCATGGAGGGTACTGCTCCTTCTGGCTGTTCGTCTTGTATTCAAGCATCTCACTGATTACTGCTGCCGTGGTGTAGATCAGCTGATTAGTCTTGATGATGGTCACAGTAGGAATGTCCATAGTGCTGCATTCACATCGTCTAGTAGACCTTCAGGGGTATTTCACGTAATCTTGGTAACCAGCTGTGGAGGGTCCAGGTTTTAAGCTTCTCCACGATCCTATATTTCAGGTCAAATCCTCTCACACTCAACGATCCTTCTTCCATCGTACTTGGCCCTTGGTACACAATCTCGGGTGGGGGTGATGATGATATCTCCCCCCCGTTGTCCTGGCTCCCTCTTGCCATAGAATATGTGATGTAACCCATCATTTTCTAGCCATGACAACAGTTCCTTCTTCTGAATGTTGGAACACACAGCTACATATATTCATTCTTTGCATGTTGTTCTGGGGTCTTTTGTGACATCTTGGATAAGTTGTCACTGCATTCATGGGGTAAATTTCTGTGTCCGGTCACTTCTGGGAATGTTCACCACTGTTCCATGTTTTACAACAGTGCTCACTCTGGTTTGCCGGAGTCCCACAGCTTCAGGACTGGCTTTGTAACCTTTTTCTGACTCAGAGATTTAGAAACTATATTCTGTGTTTACTAGTATTATCTTTGTCTAATATTTACATTTTTTTGATGACCTGTGTGACAAACATACACAAGAAATAGAAAATCAGGAAGGGGGCAAACACTGTAGTTAATGAACTGTGGCTTGAATGACAGGGACATAGAACCTCACAGTTTTAATTATTGTAATTATTATATTAATTTTTGGTGATAAAAGATTAAAATGTTTAGCTGAAGCCTGTGACTGTTCTCAAACTAATGAAAAATGTGAAACCACATTTCTAAATGAAAATCACTGGAGGCAGACAATTGGAAAGCAGTAGAGTAAATCATGGTTTAATATTTTCAAAATCGCTGGGATTTCTGTCATCCAAAAAACAAATATTGAAATTATAAATTGACTGGTTCTTATACAGCACTTTTCTACTCCCTCTGAGCACTCAAAGTGCTTTACACATTTGCCTCATTCAACCACACAAGCATTTTTTTCTATGCAAGTGCTTTCTATCTAACATTCATACTCTGATAGATGCATCAGAGAGTAACTTAAGGTAGGTTTCTCACCCAAGGATATTTGGCATGGAGACTGAAGCAGACAGGGATTGAACCACCAACCTTCCCATTAGTAGGTGACCTGCTGTTCTTCCTGTGCTACAGCCCTCCCAAAAGATTAACATTACATTAAAAGAAAGAAAATGTAGGTATAATGTTCAATAAAGACACCCTTTATAAAAATGTAAAGTTCTCTAGTCATTGCATTGACGAACTTGGATGACGGTGCTGCCTATCCACCTGCCCGCCCAGCAGAGTGACGATAATGCCCTATCAGCCTTTCAACCCCTCATACCCCTCAGGTATGAGGGGTTTCTACCCCTCATACCTGCGGGGTAGAAACCATTTTCACTCACATTCACATTCGTTTCTATACCAAAGCTGCAACCAATTCCAACAAATTGTCCCATTCAAACTTACCTGTGTTGTAGAAGACAGTGGAGTGGATGGTGCAGTTCTCAAACACTGTTTCAGAGGACCTGATGTTCTCAAAGTGACAGTCTTCAAACAGAGAGTCTTTAAATTTCACTGACTTCATCTCTATATTGATGAACCTATGAGAATGGGATGGACAAAGAGCCTTTCTCAAATCTAAGCACTGACTTGTGTTCTTGAGTTCAAATTTACCTCAGGAATATAAATCCTTAGGGACAGAAGGGCAATTTCAAAATAGAACCACAGCTTTCTTGGTAAATGTTACATATCAACACGTCAGTACCTGACTGCACCGAAACAAAATTATCTACAATCAAAAACTCCACTACAGGTATGTTTCCTTAACAGGTACTTAAACGAGGGAGAAGAAACTATTTAAGGGACTCATTTTATCAGTTTCTGTTTAAGCTGAATAACTAAATAACTAAGTGGAATAACTAAAGCAGAGTTTTGTCTCCAGAGGGTCCTTGCATACCGGGTAGTGTTTCTGAAGTTTCAGGAAGTAAGAAGTAAGCATACATTTTATGTGCCTAGTTTTTTAAATGTGTTGTTTGTAGGGTGACAACAATTTAGAAAGTGCTGGAAAAGAGTTTTTAAAGGGATGAAATGATGACCATAAAGTCAATTTTTGAAGAAGACAATATTCACATAGAGTGTAGGTATGGTTTCAAGCAGCATTGTAAATACATAATGCACCATACTAACGCTGAATTTTCCTGCCTAACCCTAACCCAAATCCATGAGCATCACAGCAAAATTTATTCTAGCTTGCATTTCATCTGTTCCTGTTTCAGGTAGGTCATGACCAGTCGTTCCTCAAGCTTAGCTGTTGGCAGATTTCTCATATTTGAATCAGCACAAGATAATGATTTAATTAGAACTTGGCTATATATAAGTTTTAAAGGATGCTATATAAAGGATGTTCAATAATCTACAAGAACACAAGTACAGGTGAGAATACAGATTGAGAAATGGAAAACATGGACTCTTACTTCTATTGCTATCAGCACAGAATCAGAATGGACAGTGGGCATAAATCCAAAACTGACACAAGTTGAAGCATGCAAAAGCATGTTGGAGTGAAAATGGTGGAACAATCTTCATGGCAATACAATGTATGAAAAAAGAAGCCCTGTTATAATCATGTGGTTCATGTCAAACTGAAAGTTAAACCCAATTCTGTGCATTTTATTCTAAAAGAGCATAGAAGTTTGTAAAATATATAACAAAATATACATTATATCTGTACTTAAAACTTGAAGATGCATTCCCTTATTTGAGAATGCTAAGGTTCAGCTGTGAATGGTACCTGCACAAGTGTAGAGCTCTAGCTCTAACCCCTGTTAAAATACCCAGAGTTAGAGTATTAAGCATAGGTGAATATTGGTTTGCTGTTGTTGTTGTTTGTTTTTTAATATATATTTGGTAATACGAACAAATTGCAGCGATATGTTTTGGCAACAGCTGTATTTGAAGCTTTAGCTCAACTCTGAAGACAGATAAAAACTGCCGATGCCTGTGGATGTCCTTTTTAATAACTTGTCCTTCAGAGTCAGAGGTACAGCCCAAATCACAAATTGCCCTTAATTTAACCAAAATACATTACATTTCAATCCCTGTCCATTCCAAGCTATTTTTAGTCAGTCAAATACCAACTCACCCTTTTTAGTTTTCACCTGTAGGAACTATTTTATGACAAACTGAGCCAGGAATCACACGGTACAGCAAGGGTTCTGTGGTTCTTTAGGCTTATGCCAAGAAAGCATACCAGTAACAAGCCAGAAAAAATTCAAGACTAAATCATATTCTTATATTTATCGCTGTGCAGGAGGATATTAATACTTATCTATCTGAATTATTACAGGGTCTTTACCTTACAATAATAAAGCACTTTGAGGCAACTGTTGTTGTGATTTGGTGTTTAAAAAAAAATAAAATTGAACTGAATGTTATTGAATTGATTTGAAAGTGTGTCAAATAAATATCGAAACGAATCACAAGCTGACCCTCATCCTTACTAGCAGAACTAGCTATTGCCACACTGGTGCTTAAGGTATCCACTAGATGACATCTGAGTAATAAATGGTGCAGCCAGTAGCATCACTGGTGCAAATGTTAGCTGAAATGGCTGTGTGGCACCCAGAGCAAGCATGGGTTTAAGCACCTAGAGTTGCTGCAGGCTTTGTTGGACAAGTAGACCAAGCTGCTGCAGAGCCTGCTGTCCCGGTTGAGAATGGCAACCTCCCCACCGGTCTCCAAGGTCATAGTAGTAAAAGGTGCTTTGGTTGTTCACTTAGAGTAGAAAAGGGCTATATAAATACCAGTACATTTACCATTTTCAAAGCAGACAGGACTGTGCGTTTTTCGCCCTACTGAAGGATGCTGCCAAGGTGACTGGAGCTGGGGGAGTCTGAATGAGAACAATGGCTGCTGGAGCTGATGGTGACAGATATTCATTTATATGCTTCCACTGCAGACATCAGAATAGGTGAGGATGTGGCCATCATGCTAGCTACCATGTACCCGTACCCAACCTGCAGAACAAACACCTGCCACCCGTCCCAGGCATTTCCAGAATGAGTGTACACTCAAAGAGGTTGGTCAGGTGGTCTGGGCCACCAGCTCTCCAAGGTTCAGGATGAACATACACCATCCAGTAAGAATGCAATGAGGTATATGGGGTATACACCAAATCTGAAGAAAAAAAGGTTGGGGACCGCTGCGCTAGGCTGCCTGGCCTCCACAGTCAGATCTACCTTTGGCGGCCCATACCCTGGGAGGGGTGACGGGCAGTAGTAGTATACGCCAGGCATGAGTGGATTCAGGCTGTACACAGTCACTAATCCACCAGAGCCTGGTTCAGAACCTGAGCTATGGTGGAGTTATTGTGTGTGGATTTTAAGCATGCACATAATAATGTTCACAGTTGTCCCATAGTGCCAGTGAAAATTAAATAGAGGGCCAAAACAGAGAATCAAGGCCGCAAATAGTTCCTGCCTTGCGCAGCTGCTGATTTTGTAAATAGACTGGCTGGGGTCTACCGGTAGCGTCTCCTTTCAGGCCAGGATACACGAATGTCACCGAGCAGTGACTAAGTTTGTGGTAAAAGGCTTGCACCCATTTGCCACAGCAGATGCCCCCGATTTTCGATAAGTGAATGTGTTTAATTGTAGGCAGGGACATTACTGGATATTCTTGTGTAATTGCTACTGAATAATTTATGTTATACGTTGTTATTGCTACAGAAGAAAGTTTATTTTATTATTTTACATTTGCAATTTTTTTTCCTGGGGACCCTGTGACACCCCATTGAAGAGCCATAGGCTGGGGGGCTGGGAGGAGGTGCTGGCCGTCAGACTGGGGTCTGGGATGCGGGGCCTCCCTGCTACTGCAGATAAGGAGGTGGTCCGCTTGCCTCCACCCCAGAGAGAAGGGTTACATCTCCTGGGTCTAGGTGCGGCTTGCCCCTCTGGGGGCGGTGGTACCTGGACCTGGGATATAGAGTATGTTTGGGGAGTGTGACTGTCTGTGCAGTGTCTATTTGTGTCTGTCTACACGTTGGGTGAGTGCCGAGTATTTGGTTGTGTATATGGGGTGGGAATGCACGTTTGTGTCCACGTGCGCCTGTTCGTCTGTGTCTATATGTCAGGTTGGGTCTTAGACTCAACCTCTCTGGGTACATCTCAGGCCCTCTAAAGTACGGAGGCCTATCTCCCCTCACCACACTCCCTTCAGGTGGCTGATGCCCTCAGACGTTGGTGTGTTGGTGGTCCTTGTCGTCTGGGGCTGGGCGCTCATGTATGTACCGGCTCACTCCTGGTGGCCGATTGGCGGGGCCTGGTGCCTGTGGCCCGGCTGGGCCCCTTCCAGGGGGTGGGGTGCCCTCAGGCCTCTGGGCTTGAAGCTCAGTCCTCTCTGGCACAGCTAGCCGCCGGCAGAGCCCGCAGGCACGCCACTGCAACCCCCTCTGGCCTCTGCTCCGTAGCTGCTGGGTGACCTCTCCTTTGGGGCTTTACTCTCTGGTGTGGACCCATATAGACACTTTAATAGTGTTGAAATCAAATCTGACAGTGTTAATTTGGACATGCTGGATTTGCTGTGCAGGTATGCACACAGGTGTACACACGGGTGTTCACAGACGCGGACTACACCTTTCTTGGCTGCTGCCTCAAAGCACATTGTGCGCTGTCTATCTTGTGTGCTGCACAATATCGTTTATTATTTAGTATCTACTGATATCTACTGCTAGCTAGTTTATTGTGATGGTGCGTATTTATTATGTTGCTTTTTTTGTTTGCTTTCTCTTCTGTTTTTTTTCTCCATACAGGTGACCAGGTGTTTTTTTGTTTTTTTTTTTCTTTCCCCCCTTCTCACCGTCTCTTCTCCCCTTTGGTTTTCTTTCTCTCCCTCTCTTTCTTTCATTCTTTCTCCCTGTCCTATCCCCCAGTCATGTCTGTCCCGTTTGTAGCAACTGAAAATAAAATAAATTCATAATTATAATAAAGGTCAATCAAATGGACCAATATGGCAAGGCCATGATGATCCACTTGGTAAAATAAATCCGCTTGGCATCTTTCTTGGCCTTAAGACAACAATTCTGATGGCTAAAGATCCAAACGGGACACAAAAAAAAAAAAGAAAAAAAAAAGAGCCGTAGGCTGGATCTCTTAAGATCTCACTGTTGGGTTTGTAAGGCCATGTTACTCCTAAATTTCTATCTTGTTCAAAGAGAAGATATAAAACAAAGTTCTAAGCTATTCGACCTGTGTGTTCTCCTTTTTTTAAAAGAATCGATAAAGAATCGAATCGTTAAACAGAATCGAAAATGGAATCGGAATCGTTAAAATCTTATCAATACCCATCCCTACTTTCAGGTTATTTCCTCTCATAGGAATCCTGAAAGAGATTCTGATGGACCAGAGCACATCATTCATGTTCCACACACTGAGAGAGCTTTATGAATTCCTATGTATTATGTCTATTCTGACCAGTGGATATCACCCCTAGACAGATGGCCTGTTGAAGCAGCTGAATAAGACTCTAAAACCCACAATTCATAAGTTCATTAGTGATGATGAACACTACTAGGACCATTGATTGTATTGGTGATTGGATCTTCTGTTGCTTGCAGTGCAGAAGGTACTCCAGGCCTCCAATTCCATTTCCCTGTGAAAAGCTATTTGCCTGGATACCACAAGATAAAGTGCTTATCTTACTCCATTACTCCACCACTAAATTATTTGCCAAGTGGCAAGGGTCCTTCAAAGTCACATGGCAAATGAATGATGAAGATTATGAGGTGATGCCAACTGACAGGGCAGGAGCAAGGCAAATTTATTATCCCAATCATGGAGACTGGTGAAGACAGTCTAATGAGCCTGGCGAATGATAGATTGATTGATTTACAGGCAGACAAACAAATTCTATCAGTCTTGCTATGCTCCTTTGTGATGGCCTAGAGAACAGATGTTTCTGAATTGCAGCAGCCCTTTGCTGATGTGTTCTCCCCTCTACCAGATTGCACTAACCTCATACACATCATTGTGAGACTGCCTGGGTGCTTTTTCACATCACTGGATTTAAGGGCTACTGGTAGATTCCCTTGTCTCTAGAGTTTGCTTTTACCTATACCTAAGGTAAGGTAAAAGCAAACTCTAGAGACAAGGGAATTCACACAAAATTCACACACTTGCACTCCGATGGATGAATCAGGGGAAGCTCGGGCTTCAGTATCTGTCCAGAAGGAAGTGAGGATAACTTCACCAAGCCTCTGATTGTAAGGTTACTGGCTCGATCACTTTAAGCACAGATGACACAGGCAGTGTCCACATGAACCGTCATGCACACAGTCCCTATGACTAGGCATGTGAATTATTTAGAATTTAGTGATTCTGATTTCCTTATCGATCACTTAACAATTTACTCCCAGGAGAAAGTAAGTTGTTGCACTACTCATTACATCACTTTGCATTTCTCCATAAAATGATCTAAAATGCATTGTCTCATATTTACCATTTAACAATATAAACTTATCAGCTACAGTCTCACACACCAACACAAATCCCTATTTTAATGAAGATCTTTCTCTTAGACCGGACAGGACAAAAGAAACCATTCTTTCCTTAGTTCAGACAGGAGATCATCTTAGAAGAGCCACATAGAAGAGCCACCTCGACGGGACAAGTCT
>NW_024582530.1:1313907-1341508 GCF_018398535.1 Haplochromis burtoni | reverse complement strand
AAGGAAGGGACGGAGTCGGTGAATATTACGTAAATGGAAGTAAGCAGACCGTGTTATGTAATTAATGTGAGACTGGAATGAAAGAGTATTATCAAGTATGAGTATTCATTAGTAACAACTTAATGAATTTCTTTACAAATAACTTATTATCACACCTTTGGCAGTTTTAGCCATTTTGACCACGTGTCTCTGTCTTATCTGGGGCAAATTGTTACCCAAATCAAGTCTGGCTCTCCCAGTGATGTCCTTCGCCATCGCTTTTTTAAAATAAGTTTGGGACACTATTGGACCTTATATTCAAAGGCTTATGAACAGCAGCCTGACTTTAGGTGATGTACCTGTAACTTTTAAACAGGCAGTGGTCCAGCTTCTGCTGAAACGCCCTGGCCTGGATGCCTCTTTGTTGTATAATTTCAGAACTATTTCAAAGCTTCCTTTTGTTCCTAAAATTTTGGAAACGTAGTGTCTTCACAGCTGCAGACTTTTTTAAACAGTCAAAAAAAAATTGCAGTATTTCGATCAGGTTTCATAGCACTTCACACCACAGAGTCTGCACTTTTGAGAGTTTTTAATGATATTTTACTAACTGCTGACTCTGGGAATTCCGTGTTATTTGTGCTTTTGAATCTCACAGCAGCTTTTGATGCCGTAGATCACAACATTTTAATTTCTCGCGTAGAACATCATGTTGGAATTAGAGGCACAGCCTTGGAGTGGTTCAGGTCATATCTGTTTGACAGAAGTTTCTCAGTCTCACTTGGTAAATTTTATTCATCCTCTGCCCCCCTCCCATGTGGTGTACCTCAAGGATCCATCCTCGGGCCCCTTCTTTTTAGCATTTATTTACTTCCTTTTGGCCATATTATTAAAAAACAAACAAACATAAAGTGTCATTTTATTGTTATGCAGATGACTGTCAGATTTATCTACCCCTGAAACTGTCATGGTCCCCGTGTCTCTCTGGCTGGCTCACACTGGCTACAGGTTTTGTTTTTGTTTTTCTCTTCCTCTCTGCCTCTCCCTCGCTCCTCTCTGCCTGGGCAGAGCTCGTTACAGGCTCTCGCGCTTGGCCCACACACCTGTGTGATTGTCACCACTTGCTGCTGATCTGGCTGATTTCCCCAGCTACTATTTAAGGCAGTGGCACAGAGCAGTTCGCCGTTGGAACGTTGAATCTCCTGAATATCCCCCTCCTGGACCAGATTACGGACCCTTCCTGTGTGTGGTGGTGTGAGTGAAGATTTGGGAGCCAGTGTGGCTGAGGAAGAGTTAGTGTGAGGATTACCCCCTCTCCCTGGAGCCCTGGACCCCCCTCCCAGTTCACTGTACATATATATAGCACTGAGGTCTTCCCCGTTGTTAATAAACTGTCTTCTTTTGTTTGCAAAAAACTCTGTCTGCTTGTAAGTCTGTCCGGTAGCCATGACAGAAACATAATGACCCTAACTCCCTCAGGCCTATTTTAGAATGCCTCAGAGCATGGCTGGCTCTGAATTTTTTTTAATTTTAATGAAAAGAAGACTGAGGTCATTATATTTGGGCCGAGTGGCCCTGGTGTCCCACCACTTGACTTGGGTCCTCTTACATCCTGTGTCAAACCAATTATCAGCAACCTTGGAGTAAAAATTGACACAGCTCTTAAAATGGACAAACAGATAAGTAGAGCGGTGAGAAATGGCTTTTTTCAGCTGAGGCAGCTCTCTAAAGTCAAACCTATTATCTCTTTTTGTGACTTAGAGTTTTACATGCATTTGTGACCACTCACCACTTGATTATTGTAATGCCCTTTATATTGGTATTGATCAGGCTTCACTATCCCACTTGCAAATGGTCCAGAATGCTGCTGCTCGCCTGCTGACAGGTACACACAAACACGAGCACATTAGCCCTGTTCTTGCCTCTTTACACTGGTTTCCTGTCCATTTTAAAATTCATTTAAAAATTTTATTGTTTGCTTTTAAAGTTTTGAATGGCCTGGCTCCTACTTACCTGTCAGACCTTCTGCATACACTCCATTTATGTCTCTCAGATTAACTGACCAGCCACTCCTTGCTGTCCCCATGTCGAGACTGAAACACCAGGGGGACTGAGCATTCCCATATGGAAAAGATATATATAAATCTTATAAAGTTTGTATCTGTCTTGTGTGAAACTTGTATGAAAAGCATACAAGAGTGAAAACAGATATAAGATCCCTTGAAAAATTATATAAATGAAACTTGTATGTTTTGGATACTTACTAAAACAATATATGAAAGTAATGAGAAAGTGGCCACTTTCATGAGTAAATCATATATGCCTTATATGATTCACTATATGAAGTAGGCCAAATCTGATGCAAGTCTTTTATAAGTTTTTTTCTATTTCTTTTCCACATGGGTTCGCTGTTGTGGCCCCCAAATTATGGAATAAGTTGTCCCTCCATATTCGGCTGGCCCCAACACTTGAAATCTTCAAATCACTTTTAAAAACACACCTTTTTTCTAAGGTTTTTAAGGAGAAGAACCACAGTCAGCTTGTAGTCAGTTTTAGTCAGCTTTTGGTTGCTTTTAGTCTTTTTTTACTTTGTTAATTTTATTTATTGTATATTTTATTGTCTATTTTACTCCTGTTTTAATATTTAATATTTACTGATTTATTTTATCCCTTTTTAATTTATGTATTTATTTTATTGTTATTTAACTTTCATTGTCCGTTTAATGTATGGTTTTTAACTTTTATCTGTTTTTCTTTTACTGGAAAGCACTTTGGTCAGCCATGTTGTTTTTAAAGTGCTCTATAAATAAAGTTGGATTGGAAACAAGAATTTAACCATTAGAAAACATGTTTTCCATGAGTATTTCTTCTTCATTCACCTTTTTCCACTTACTATGCATCACACCACTGCTTTCATTGTGCATAAATTATTATTCATCTCTAGCTGTCATCCACAGTGTGCCTTTTATCCTGTCTTCCTCCCCTCAGCCCAACCAGTTGTGGCAGATGGCTGCCCGCCTGGTTCTGACTGAGGTTTCTTCCTGTTGAAGGGAATTTTCCCTCCCCACTGTTGTCAAGTGCTTGCTCAAAGGGGGTTGTGTGATTGTTGGAGTTTTCTCCCTTTTATTTTTGGGTCTTTACCTTACAATATAAAGTGCTTTGAGGCAACTGTTGTTGTGATTTGGCAGCATATAAATAAAATTGAATCAAAAGTTGAATTGAAATTGGGAACTTACCTGAAAGCCATGCAGAACCAGATGACAGCCATGAAGAGTGTAGCAAATCTCAGCTCTGCAGAAAGGAGAGATGCCACGTTCCTCAACACCTGGTTTACATATACAAACACAGAATGAGCCTAGAACCATGCAGTTTTTATTTATTACCACTGACTGCTTTGTTTCCAAAACAAGGAAGTTTTCCCTCACATCACCTAATTGCCTCATCTTTATAAGTGGCGACTGAAGACAAGGAATGTGGAGCTTGTTTTCAGCACCACTTGCTTTTCCACATTTTTGTTAACCCATTTCCACTTTTTCAAAAAAGAAAATTTTAATGATCAAACGCAGTCGGATGAGCATGTATCTTGCGTGGCTGAGAGTGGACAGCCTGAGTTCGAGTATGGCCCGAAATCTTTAAAAAAAAAAATTCCATCTGGGATTAATACAATTTCTCTGATTCTGAAACAAAACAAACAAAACACGTAATAAGAGGCTCTAATGCAATCGTCCTGTTAATGTTGGTGGCGCCAGTTACACAATGGACCCAGAGCCAACAGTGCACAGGCAGGAATGCATTTCCGACACCTAACCTTTACCCACTCTTCCTCCAACAATGCCCAGGGCCCAACCAGGTTTTGGTGGTGCAGGATCTGCACGCATACAAGCCAACCACAGCCTCATGTACACCCTGAACCCATTCCTCGGCCACACACACCTGTAGCTCATTTACTCTGGTCTGAATCAGTTAATGAGTTTGTAAACTTGTAGCTTTTGTCTTGGTTTGTTTCGTTTTCACACAACAAAAAATCCAATTGAACTCCAAATAAGCCAAAATCCATAATTACAAACCACACAATAATGTTCAGTAAACTCATTGGCCAGATGTGTTTGGGGAAAGAGAAACAAAAGTAAGTACAGGAAGAAAGTGCAGTGTTCTGTACTGCTGAACACAGAGAATTTATAGTTATTTCATGGCTAGCTACTAGCCCGTAGAGACACAACTATAGTTCCCGCATTGAGAATACAAAGCATACAGCAGGATGTTTTTTTAGCTCAAACCTGCAACACACATGATAGTTGGCTCGGATCGGGGTCAGCACATGCTCAGACATTAAACAAACAAAGGGTTGTTTTTTTTAACCGTACCGAGACCAGCCTATCCAAAGGATCTCGGTGCGGTTATTTTGGTCCACACTGTGTTTACTGTGTTTTTTTGTTTGTTTGTTTTGGTTTGTTGTTTTTCCATAACTTGTGTATCTGCAAATATACACATTCTGTATTTTTCATATGAAAGAAACTATACTGTGGTGGGGCTTGCTAATTTCTTGTTTTTGATTTATGTATGTTTGGTTTTGTTTTGCTTTACTTTTGTTTCATATGTTGTTTGTTTAATTTAAGACTTTAAAAAAATTAAATGAATGAGAGGTCAAACTTGAGGGGGTAGGGACAAATAAGTAAATACTTCTGCCTACTCCTTTTCAAACAAATAATGGAATGATATTTTGTAATGATTGTGAAGGCACATGTTTGAAATGTTTGAAATAAAAATCAACTGAACTGAACTGAACTGAACACCTGCACAAACAAACTTCACCAAATGGGAGAATACAGCAGAGTCCCATTTGAATGGAGTAAACACTACAGGTGTGAAAAAAGACTCTTTTTAAACCATGTGGATCAACTCTCACCAGTAAAAACATGACAAACTTTTACACTTTATATTTTAGTCTATTAAATCAACTTTAGATTTAGTCTACTAAAAGTACAACTAAACTAAAAGACTTAAGATGTGTAAATTATGTTTAATAAAATTTTTAGTCAAAATTTGCTGTCAAAATTAACACTGGAGGTTTGTGTCAAGCAAATTCGAGCTCTGGTGCCAGAGTGTCATTCTCTTTATAGTGTGTGCTGTTTGCTTGTAACTTT
Organism: Haplochromis burtoni; assembly: GCF_018398535.1. Lineage (NCBI taxonomy): Eukaryota > Metazoa > Chordata > Actinopteri > Cichliformes > Cichlidae > Haplochromis > Haplochromis burtoni. The sequence continues at coordinate 1,336,388 of NW_024582530.1, read as the reverse complement.
CCTCCTAGTCAGCGGAGAAGAGTGTGTTTTGATCATTTATAATTGTTTTGACCAAACTACGTGTTTTGTGTTCTTCCTTGTTGGTGGTGATAGAAGCTTCTGTCTCTTTTAGTTAAGTTATTAACAAATAAATAATGAAAGTAATAAAAATAACAATAATAAATTCATTTGTGTCATGTCCTTTGACACTTTCAACCTGGAGAGTTTTATTGTTATTTCTTGACATCCCTTGAACTATCTAGGGGAACATAACATTTAACTAGGACAAACCCACATTCACCCTTCTCTGACCCCTCAGTAAATTCAATTTTATTTATATAGCGCCAAATCACAATAGGCACCTTATATTGTAAGGTAAAAAACCTACAATAATACAAAATAAGTCCAAGCCAGATTCTGAGCTGGAGATGGTGCTCCAGTCTGTGTTCCTACATACCAGTTTACAGAGTGTCAGTGAGCGTACAGCCCATCGTTGTACAGGTGTTCTCGTTGCACTCTGAACCTCGAAAAAACCGTCTTCAGTTGTTTTCGGTGTCTTGATGTGCACCACCTATAAAAAAAAAAAAAACAGGAAACTTTTTGAAAAACACTGCGAAGTAGCTTTTTCTTAACATAACAGAATTAGGTGTATTTACTTTACTTTATACATAAATTTATAGCAGAACAGACTTGGTTTCTCTCTCCTCATTTAATGCTTTTTCTTTATTTTCATGACTATATACACTGTAAAACTACAAATGAACACGTGTGGAATTATTTATGAACTAAAAAAGCGTGAAATAACTCAAAACATGTTTTATATTTCAGATTCCTCAAAACAGCCCCCCTTTGCTTTGATTACTGCTTTGCACACTCTTGGCATTCTCTCGATGAGCTTCATGAGGTCATCACTTGAAATGATTTTCCAACAGTCTTGAAGGAGTTCCCAGAGACGCTGAGCACTGACGCTTTTGTCTTCACTCTGCGGTCCATCTCCGTCTTGATTGGTTTTAGGTCAGGTGACTGTGGAGGCCAGGCCATCTGGCGCAGCACTCCATCTCTCTCCTTCTTGGTCAAATAGCCCTTACTCAGCCAGGAGGTGTGTTTGGGGTCACTGTCCTGTTGAAAAATAAATGATGGACCAACTAAACGCAAACTGGATGGGATGGCATGTTGCACAGGATGCTGTGATAGCCATGCTGGCTCAGTGTGTCTTCAATTTTCAATAAATCCCCAACAGTGTCACTAGCAAAGCACCATCACACCTCTTCTTCCATGCTTCATGGTGGGAATCATGCATGTAGAGACCTTTTCTGCATCACACAAAGACACGGTGGATGGAACCAAAGATCTTAAATTTGGACTCATCAGACCAAAGCACAGATTTCCACTGGTCTAATGTCCATTCCTTGTGTTTCTTGGCCCAAACAGATCTATGCTGCTTGTTGCTTTTCCTTAGTAGTGGTTTCTTAGCAGCTATTTGACCATAAAATCCTGATTAACACAGTCTCCTCTGAACAGTTGATGTAGAGATGAGTGCTACTGGAACTGAGTGTGGCATTTATCTGGGCTCTAACCTGCGGCACCACAGGGAACTGTGCTGTCCCCTCTTCTCTTCACCCTGTACACCTCTGACTTCTGCTACAACTCTGAATCATGCCTTCAGAAGTTTGCAGACAACACAGCCATCATGGGGTGTATCTGGGGTGATTAGGAAGAGGAGTACAGGAGTCTGGTGAGGAACTTTGTTACATGGAGTCGCACAAACCACCTGCAACTCAACACCTCAAAGACCAAGGAACTGGTTGTGGACATCAGGAGGTCCAGACCAGGTCCACTGCCAGTTCAGATAGAGGGAGAGGAGGTGGAGGTGGTCAACAAGTACAAGTACCTCGGATTGTGGGTGAACAACAAACTGCATTGGTCATACAACATGCAGCACCTGTACGTCCTCAGGAGACTGAGTTCTTTCAACATCTGCAGGAAGCTCCTGAGGATGTTTTACCGGTTGGTGGTTGCCGGAGTACTATTCTATGCTGTGGTGTGCTGGAGGAGCAGCACAGTAAAGAAGGACTCATCCAGACTGAAAAAACTAATCAGGAAGGCTAGCTCTGTGGTTGGCATGAAGCTGGACACTCTGGTGACAGTGGCAGAGCAGAGGATTAAAGAAACTGCAGGACATTATGGAGAAAGTTGGGCATCCTCTGCATATGGTCATAAACAACCAGAGGAGTCTGCTCAGCAACAGGTTGCTCCCCCCAAAATCTTGGACCAACAGACTTAAAAACTCCTTTGTCCCACATGCCATCAAACTGTTTAACTCCTCTCTGGAGGGGAGAGTGAGGGGAAACAGGAGGATAAAGGAGGGCAACTAAGCTGTAGTGTTTTTTCACTGTGCAATAATCACTGTGCAATAGTCTTGCAATAGTTGAAATGTACATTAGACTTTGGCTGTCTACATCTCATTAATGAGTATATTTCACTAGTATTCCTATTTATTTCTATGATATATTCTGTATTTATTAGTGCTGTCAGCGTTAATCTTGTTAAAATGACGTTAACGCCATAACCGCATTAACGTGACAAATCTCCGTTAGCTCATTAACGCGGATCGTCCCGTGCGTGGGGCTGCACGGAGTCAACGTGTTAGCGTGGTTAGCTCATCATTGCATTAGCATTGTGCAGCCCCACGTACGGGGCAATAATGCGTTTATGGCGTTAACATCATTTTAACAAGATTAACGCTGACAGCACTAGTATTTATATATGTGTATATATGCTATATTTTTATACTTATGTTCGCACTCCCTCATTCCCCTTTATTTGATATTCTAACTCTGTAATATGCAACTTCTGTTGGTGTTCTGCAACTGGAAACTGAATTTCCCGCAGAAACCCACCAGATGGGTTAATAAAGCTCTATCTCATCTAATCTAATCTAATCTAATCTATCTCATCTAATCTAATCTAAAACTGAAGAACAGATTGTGTGTCTGGATTCACCGCTTTCAATGTCTGAATGATGAAGCCCAACAGCATCTCATGAGAAATAAAGCCCCAGGTCAAGATAGTTTTCAGCATAATTTTACAAAGAATTTTGGCCTACACCGGCTCCTACTTTTTTCAGAATGGTCACTCAAATTCAGAACAATTAGACTCTATCTACAAACAACATTAGTCTACTACTTAAACCCGGCAAAGATCCTATGCTCCCATTCAGCTAGAAAAAAATCACTCCATTCACAATATATTCTGACCAAACAGTTTTTTCTTTTTATCAAGGGCAGACACTCAGCCAATAATACAAGCAGATTGATAAATATAATAGATTGTTGCTCCATCAACAAATTAGAAGCCACAGATGTCTCTTTAGACAAAAAAAAAAAGAAGAAGCAGGAAACCATGACAGTACCAGAATAATGACTGTGTTACTAAATATCTCACTAGAGCAATATATTTACGTGTCAGTGCATGGGTACGTAAAGGTAAATTCAGATATGACACTTATAAAAAAGTGAAAATCTTCACTTAACATTAATGCGTGCCGTAAGCTGTTAGTTATCTTTGAGCGGTTTCGTTTTATTGTTGAAAATAAAAATTTAAAAAGTTACCATCAAATAAGAAAATCAGTTTATTCGAAAGTGCAATAAGAATCATTATTATTAATTAAAATCATTTACTTACAGTGAAGACTTTTTCCGGCTGCCCCTTGGCTCTCCAGTTAGTGTCATGGACCTGTTTTAGGATCATCCACGCGTCATCATGTTTGCCATTCTGCTCCATAAACAAACACAGGCAGATGTATTCAAACTTACACACAGCCATGGAAAAACGTTACAAAGAAAAAAAAACTGTCAGTGTTCATCTATAGTGAATGTGAACTATCTCGGTGATCTCCAAAAACACTTTCATCGTCTCTTTTAAATTGATTAACAACTATGCCAGCTATGTTCTTTCCACATGTGTACACTTTGCAGGCAGGTGTACAAAGAAACACTATGCTAACAGTCTCACCTCCAGGAGGAAACGTGGGCTCTCGGGCATAAAGGTAAGTCCAACCAGAGAAGCAATTGCAGGGAGAGCCGCAACCAGGACGAACACTCGCCAAGCGTGGAACTGAAATTCTGTGCCCATACTGAAGCCCCAGCCTACACACACACACACACACACACACACACACACAAATCACTGTTTACAAGTTTTGAGAAAAATACTAAGGTTTTACTTCAAACTGTCAGAAGTAGACATGTATCATAAACAGTGATTCAGAGCAGCATTAAGCAATGCAGGTGGTAAATGATGCATGTTTCCTCTCTGAGTTTATCGTAATTGTATGTATTTGCAGCTGAGGCTGTTCAGGGTATTTAGTCCAGACAGAACAGAGGAAATCTTTTGTTTTGGTTTGTTTTTCAACAGCTAGCTCAACTCGGAAACTACAGGATAACGTTGTGCATTACTTTGAGGTTTGAATGAGCCCCAGCACTAAAAACCTGCAGAAAGCCATAATCTACAGAATCGTATTGGTGTGAAATTGTAGAGCCATTCAAAATAGAGACTCCTATTGCACCTTTAGTAGCACAGTGCCTTGTCACTGGGATAGTTCTCTTAACAAGTACTAACCATAATGCTAACCACTGCACTACTGTGCTGCTGATATGTAAGACTGATAGAAAATAAAACTTAACAGGTTGCACCTCTAACAATGAGGTTGAGGTCACTGAGATTAATTTCATCCATCTTCATTATCCTATAAATAAAAAGTCTCATTGAGATTAAAATGTCTTTCCAAAGGAGACCTGGCCAAGAGGGCAGCAAAAGTTACAACTGATTAGCTTTTTATGGCTGACAAAACGAAACTATTGATTCACTATTGAATAGATAGTTGTGAATAGATTCACAACTATCTATTCACAAGTGTGTCAAAAATCTATCTAAAGAGCAATGAATATATCAATATTTTTCCACTCTTATTCAAAGGTTGCAACCAGTATTTAAAAATATACGTGGCATGTAGACTGGCATAGTAAGGGGCTGAACCACAGCTCTTCAATAAGAAGTCTAGTTCCATTTTCTCCTGAACCACATCCACCAAAGGTGTGAATGCACTCACTGGTCAGTATTGCCCTTATAAACAGTACATTTGCAAAACAGTCTTACCATATCTGGGTATAATTCCCCAGGCAGTGAATGAAGCATAGATCCCACCAATCATCCAGAACATACACAACCAGGACAGATGCTCTCCTCTCTTGTTCATCTGAAGAAACTCTGAGAAGTACGAGTACACGATCGGTGCTGTGCCACCAATACTGAGAGCAAAGACAGAAAAGAAAATAGTAAGGATTATTATTTAAATAATAATCAGCCACAACATTATTTTAAAGATTATTATATTCCCCCAGAGCAAAAAAATGAAGAAAACAGATGCTACACAAAAGCAGGTTGTGTTTTAGAAAACGTCCACTGAAAATCACAGAGCTAAGATATGTAAAGATATTCTGAGCAAAGCCGACGTTTTCTTGGAGGCAACAAGAGTTCATTTGAAATTTGTATCACATTCTAAACCGCAACAAGGTGACATTTGATGGCACTGCCACCCCAGAATTCAGTTTGGCCTCCTTCAGCGTCACTGGAGTTGAAGTGCCGTCAGTCTGAAAACATGACCAACATCACTGTAATGGAACATGGATGCAAGTCGTGTGGCGAGAGACCGTGTGGAGACTGTGTCCTTGGAGGTTATGTGTGTATATGTGTATGTAAGAAGATTGGGGTGGGTTGTCTGACTCTAAGGTAACTCTAAAATAATTCTTGACTTTGAGGTGTATGATTTAATAAAATAAATTATATTTACAGAGTTTTGAAGAGAAAAAGTATTCCCAAGCATTTGAAATAAAAAGATGTGCAGATGGATGTTCATGTGAGAATGAGCTACCGATAAATCTAATTGAAGTGAAATTGGATAAAATGAATGAAACATGAAGTGAAGTGCATCCACATGTAACTGAATGTTCAAATGGGAATTACTAAGAAGTCATGTTACACGACAACATAGAAAAGAAGAAAATGTAATGAAGTGATTTTAAAGTTTCAACTTTGTTTTAAATCGTGTATGTAGAAAAGTAAGAGAGAGGATAACAGGATGTAGCTGGACATCGGGTGATAGATGTGAACAACGGTGACTAGACGTCACAATGGGTTGTTCCGAATAGATAAGTGGTTCTTCCCTTTGTCTCCTGTCAGATGAGCAGTTCAGAAGATTTGATCTAAGAAGTTCATATTTAGAAATTCCAGGAGAGACACCAGAGGGATCAACCAGTGCTTGATTATTGTTGCACACAAAAGACACTTAATCCAAACTATAACTTACCCGGATGCTGTAGATACATACAAACAAAAACTGTCCCATTGTTCTACTAGAATCTGTGTTTTGCTGCTCAGTCTTCCCAGCATTTTCCCACATGCCACATTTTCAGTCATTCTCTCCCTCCACACATTCAGGGTTGAGATTCTTTCAATGGTGTTAAAATAAGATGAACACATGTCACTTTATCTAGATGTGGCACCTCACCCCTGTCCCCCAGTAGGCACAATCTTGGTGATTTCTGTAATTTACATTTGTCCCAGCTCTCCATGTATTTTAAAACAATTTCCCATATTGGGAAGACCACTGGACATTCCCACAAAGCATCCTTTTGCTTCTTGGCATTTCCAACACGTCATCTTTACTCATGCACATTTTATGAAGCCTTGTTGGTATGTAATAGTACCTGCTGAGAATTTTATATCGGATAAATTTACCTCTAGCCTCCCTGATTTAAAGCCCATTTTCAGAAATAATTGAATTCCATGCTCCCTCATCAAGAGTACAATCCAGATCTCTTTCTCAAACACTTTTAATTCTTTTACGTGTATTGTTTTTGACCTAAATTACACCATTTTGACACCTTCGTAAGTTAAAGCACAGCAACTGCAAACTTAATTTAACTTAATTTGACAGAAAACACACTTGTCTTGGCTAAATTAGAAAAGATAGCCATGACCATTATAAGAAACACATTGAAAACAAATGTGTCCCATGTGAATGCAATTTGGCTCAATATGGAACCTCATTTATTTCTACACTGTGTAAAAAAATGTTCTGCACTTGGGTTGAGGAGATTCCAGTCAACTAAGGTGTGTTTTACTCCAGCTTCAGTTGATAATCTTCACTATGGTAGCTGCTATAGGACAAATATGTTTTAGTTAACTAAGAGAGACCAAAATATTACATTTACACTTTAGCTTAAAAGGCTGTTTAGTGTGTTTCTGCTGCTGTCTGGACCAGCTGTAACTTTGTTGGACTCTGATGCTTGAAAATGTAAGAATCAAAGCTTTTAGAATCAAAGTCCCAGAAAGTTGGTTCTGTTCATCTGGATGTAGCGTTTTCAGTAGGAGAAACATTTCATCATCATCAGGTGACTTCTTCAGTTTCAGCTGACTGCAGGTTTCCCCCTTATAAACAGTACATTTGCATAATGATTACATCTCATCATTGAAAAGTGTCACTGGCTGTGCGTGTGTCTGTGTGTGTGTGTGTGTGTGTGTGTGTGTGTGTGTGTGTGTGTGTGTGTGTGTGTGTGTGCATTACCCAATGCCAGAAAGAAGTCTGAAGAAGAGGAAGAAGCTGTAACCCTGAGCTAAGGAAGACATAAATGCGAAGATACAGTTTATAGATAATGCCAGAATCAGACATTGCCGACGGCCAACTTTGTCTGCCAGTCCTCCCCACAGAAATGCTCCCACCATCATGCTCAGGAAAACGATGAGACCTGCACAAAGAAGAAGTAATAGAGGATGCCATATCAAATTATTTAATACTAAGGATATTTTGCAAAACCTCAATATACTCAAAATCAAAACCACATCTGATTGGTTTCATCTCTGTTACCCTGGTGTTTCTACTCCTCCCTGATTGCCTTTTGTGTCTGTGTATATCTAAAGCCGCAGTTTGTCGTTTGCTTGTGTCTTCACTGTGTATTCTGGCTGTTTGTTCCCAACTTATTTATTTAACTTTCTCTTAAATTTGGTTTTGTTTTCTTTCCCATGGATTTATACCAGCCTAAATAAACGGATCACTTTTTTGCTTTTTCCTCACTTCATCACACTCTACCATGACACACCTATTATCAAACATGCTCTGCAGAAATATATGAAATCAAATTCCTTCTTTACCTTGTTTGGTATGGACTTTCATGAGCAGATTGCTTTAGCCTTAGGCAAGCATTTAACATTGATTGGTGCCAGATTGGCATGCTGACAATATTCTAAACCAGTGTACAGATGGCCATGCAACACAGGATAACTGTGACTCATCATACTGGTCTCCAGTATTTTACACCACGTGTAAAATATCTGTTTCACAAAGGTCCAGGGACACCTGGGCAGCACCCATATGCTTTTTTCAAGGTCAGTACAAAAAGAATTGGTGTGTCACTCTACTGATTCAGAACACGAACACAGACAACCACGTTTAAAAATATCGGTTTCAATTCAGTTTTATTTATAAAACACTAAATCACAACAGCAGTCGCCTTAATGTGCTTTATATTGGAAGGTAAGCACCCTACATTAATAAATAGAAAACCTTAAAATTCAGACATCAGGGAAAAAAGAAAAACTCTCTTTTAACAGGAAACATCATTTCTGATGTTATGAAACCTCTGGCAGAACCAGGCTCAGGCAGCAGCCATATGCTGTGACCAGTGGGGGATAAGGATGGGAACTGATAAGAAGTTAGCAATTCCGATTCCATTATCTATATCACTTGTTGATTCGAGCATTTATTGATTGTCATTGTGTTGGAGGCATTTCCCCTCTTTTGTTGAGATTGCTGTTAAGGTTATTACTCAAAAAGAAAAAAAAGTAAAGTATTACATATATTACACGAATACCTTTCTTAAACAAAGTGTAGTACTTTACTTGACTACTAAATTCACTGCGGAGAAATTAACTGACCTACAAACAACTACAGACATGAATAACTTATTCTTCCTGTTTGCATCAGTTCACACAAACTAAGATTTTATTACTTTTTAGATTTTAAACTAATAGAAACTAACAAACATCACAAGCAAAAACCTGATTCACATGGTGACTTTTCCTCAGAAAAATACCGTTTTCATCTCGAGTCATTTGGCTCAACAATTACCAGAGGTAAAAAGAAAGCTTCACTTACAGCCCAGACATTTTTTGTTCACTAACGACTTCTTGTATCTAATATATTATCTTCCCCAGCAGGTAATGCAATTTCTGCATGCAGTAATGCAACTTCTGCATGCGTATTCATTTCACATTTTAAGGAGGCAAAGCGTGAAGTGGACTCGGTGGACTGGCGTGTCTATTACACGTTCAGCCTTGCTACTGGGGTGAAAAATTGCATCAGTAGCTGAAAGGGTCACAGCAGAGGGAGCTACATGGGATTTCTCATGTAGCTCCCTGATACCTGGATATAGTGTTGACTACTGCAAAGTCATTTTCAGGTTTTTCCTCATCGGTGATATAATAACTAACACCTTCCGGTACATCTTAATCTGTTGCCACTGAAACATTTCAATATATATTAAAAAAAATCTATTGTGGTGCCCATTTATCACATCAACATCTTATTGTGATAAGGCAAACAGACTTACTGTGTTCATGTGCCTGGGTTGACAGCAAGAAAAAACTACCAGCTAAAAGCTGCAAGCAAAAAGGAAAACGAATATTCTCCAGCTTAAGTAATAATGCTTTTGGTGAAGCATTAGAAAAAAATCATTTCTGATGTTATGACACCTTGGCATTGTTTAAGGCACACTGTTGAAGTAGTACAAGCATCTAAGAACCTGATTATAAAATGACTCCTATAAAAAAGCTAGCAAATACACTTAATCGATCTGGAATATACTCCAGATCTTTTATTTTCTACATTTTTGATAATATAAAGGGAACAGGCCTCATCTGGGTATGAATCCCTGAGATGTGGAGCTATTTATGAAAATTAATGTAGCTCCCTAAACAGTTAATGAAATGCTCTTGTTAAACCCCTTGAATTAGTCCTCACTTCAATTACATATTCCACTTTTGATTTAAAAGCCATACAAAACTGCCTCATTGTCCAAATACGGCTGGACAAGCACTGCTTGCTTTGACAGAACAACACAGATGTAGTGCACCTGTGGGTAGAGTGGGTCATCTACCAGTTGGAAAATTGGAGGATTCATCCTTTCCTGTCAATGTGTCAAAGTATTCAAGATACTGAATCCCCAGTTGTCCCTGATACATTAACAGGTGAGTTGGGTGTGTGTGTGAAGGTAGATAAAGGCAGTGTATGAATGTGTGAAGTACTTTGAGTGCTCAAATTGAGAAGGAAGGGACCTCGGATTGTGCTTATTCTAAACAACAATCACTACAGCTAATGCTTACCCAGCATTCCTTTCTCTGCATTGGACAGACACAGGTCCTTTTCTGCAGACGGTAGAACAAATGCAACCACAAAACACTCAACTCCATCAGCCATTAGAGCCAGGCCCAGCACTATGAAGAGCATCCACTGGAATTTCCCATGACCACATTCTTCCATGATGTACTCATACTGCTCAGATAACTCCTCTAGATCAGATGCTGCACTGCTACCTGTTTGAGGTTTAGCCCTGGAAGAAGCCATGAAGACAAAAGAAAATGTGAATCTTTGATTACACTGAAAACCAGATCTGATTACACTGTCCTGAATATATGATAATACTGTATACTTTATTGATCTCTTGAGGAAATTACTCTCTCTGCAGCCCACAAATCAGGCACCCGGGGTGCAGTGTATATGGACGCTACCTTGCTCAGGGGTACTTCAGGGTAGCCATTCAGTGGATTCAAACCCCCTACCTTCTGATCATGGGGTGACCACGCTACCTACTGTGCTATCCCTGCCCTATATCTGGTTATTATTGCTGTCACTCTCAGATATGCTATCATGGAAATTATTAGGTTTTGTGCCCAATTTTTGAGGTTTAATTTTTGCATTCCTGTATTTACAGTGTTTTGACTTTTTTTTTCTTATTTAAGCTTAAGCCTTTCATGCATAGCGGTCACTACAGTGGACAGCTATTCAAAGGCTGTTTTCTTGTACTTGTGTCAGTGTTGATGGTATACTTGCACATAAACCACTACACTGGACACTGATGTGTCACTCCATACCCTGCCACCCACTGGTCGTTTAATGTTACTATAGATGTATGACGTGTTTCATTGTAATTATTGTTATTTAACCCTGTCATGCATGAATTATGACAACCTCAATCAGGATTTTTTTCTTAAATATTTATTCATCTTTTCATGCCTAAAGATGGATATATATACTTAAGAAAAAAATCCTAATTGAGGTTGTCATAATTCATGCATGAAAGGGTTAAGTAAAACTACATTTCCAGTGGAGTTTTTTTGGTGGGGGGGGGGGTTCTTGAGTTTAATGATATACTATTTATTATTACAGATAAACTTAAATAGCAGTATATTCCCCCTGCAACATTAAAGAAATATGCACAATAATGAATAATAATTATAATCCAATATTATATATGATTCTGCATTTTAGTTCAGACACTTTCAGTATATTTTGATACTAAAAAATGTACACTAATATTTAAACAGACTGTAAAACAATTATTAAATATAAAACAAAGTTTAAACTCCAGTGCAGTGGCCCTTTTTATTTAGTTTCTGTGATATGGCACAAACTTGTAAATCCATTTATGACTGATCCATTTTTCAGATTTCCTGAGACCCCTCACCACCAGCTACCACTCTACAGTGAGAGTGCCCAGAAACATTAAATATGCAGTGCCTCACCATGCAGCTCTCTGTGCAGCCTTTGTGTCATCAGGATGTGGAATCCCTTGATATTCTCCTTCATACATCTGATCCTCTTCATCATGTCCTTCAGTCACATCACTTGCTGCATCGTCTTCCTGAAGAGGGTAGTCTCCTTGGCTGTACATGTTGTTCTGGTAGTGGTCAGCCATCTTGGCCTACTAGACCAGCTTTTCTAACTGTTAATATAACTGTAAATAAAAGGTTTTGTTTGGCTTATTAATTATGTCAGTTCTGAATTTTAGGGAAAAATATAGTTGTCATAAAATAGCAGTTGGAGTTCTTAGTTAATCATACTGACTTACTACCCTTAAAAACTAGTTTCAGGGTCATTAGTCACTTTACTCCACTTACTGGTTTTTAAACTTAATAGCAAATAAAGGTCTATTAATGACATCACACCATCAGTCTGTATGATTTGCAGTGCAGCCTATTCAGGTGTGACTGTCCCAATAAAACAAAACGTGTCTGTTTCATCAGTAACTTCTGCTCCATGTTGTGCTTCTTATGGTGCTGTTAGTGGTAATTCCAAATTCCTGTAAGGTCTTCTCTTCACTCCTGAAAACAAAAAAACTGGTTAGTTTATTGTACACTGTGACACTTGGAACACAGAAGACCTTAACTACCAAAATATGCTTTTTTAAACGTATTTATTTTTTCTGCTGATTATGGTGGTGGTGATAGTGGTGATGATGCAGGTGGTTACTGCTGATGAGCACTCTGCTCTGCATATTAAGTTCATTTGTATGACTGTGTTTCCCCATTTGGTTTCTTTTCAAACTTTCTTCTTTATTTTAAAAGTTTGCTGTCCCTTGTGCCTTTCTTTTAGATTTGCTTTCCTTGGCTCATTATCCATCATTTATGGTGCTTTCCTGAACAACTCAGAAATTGGAAATTCCGACTTCCCAGTCGGAAATCAACTCAGATTTGAAGTGAGCTAGCAATCCAAGATGGCAGCATGCAACATAAACAGTAGTAAAACGTTTTTCTTTTTCATCTGTACTGCCACTGTTGTGTATTTTTGACTCACTCAATAAGCCATATGCAGAGCACTGATCAGTCTCTATCCGTAGATGTGTTTTTTAAGCACCAAAACATAAATATTATGGTGTGTTGTTAGTGATAGTGAATTTATCTACCCTGCTAGGAATCAAAACAAAGGCTAGAATGATGGACAAGCTGTGGGTGCTAATAAGACATGAGAGAGGAAAGTGAGTGCAGTCTGCTACACTTCACAGAGACATGGCTGCGTACGCAGGTTTTTCATTATTCAGGCTGACAGAGACACCAAGCTGAGCAGTAAGAAGAAACAAGAAGACATTGTAGTGCTTCTTAATGAAAGGTGGTGCAATCCAGGACATGTGCACGTAGGAACATCTCTGGTTGCCTGAAACTGAACTTTTAGCTGAGGCTATTATTTACCACAGGAATTCTCCTGCACTATTAGTGAGCAGTATTTACATTACCACCATGGAGCAGTGGCAGGCGACATCAGTATTATTATTATTATTATTATTATTATTATTATTATTATTATTATTATTATTATTAACTTTATTTATAAAGCACTTTCAAACAAAGTGCTGTACAATTAAAGGGATAAATAAGATAAAAGTGATACATAGCAATACAGGTAAGAGACACAATACAAGTTAAAAACAATAAAAATTTAAAAACTAAAAGCCGTACAATTAAGACATATAGAAAAATCTTAAAATCTGCTCAAACCTGACAAGGTAGCCAATGAAGAGAGTTCAGTACAGGGCTAATGTGCTCAAATTTCCCAGTTCTTGTTAAAATGCGAGCAGCTGCACTTTGCACCATCTGTAGACCTCTAAAACTCAGACACACAACTGTTGCGACCTACAGTGTAGGCATCCAGTGGCATTCATCACCATCAGCGCTGATTTTAACTATATAAATATGACTCCACTCTGGCAGCTATCCAGCATACCTTGAGTTAGCAAACTCAACATGGCAGCATTCAACATAAACGCTAGTAAAACCGTAAACATTTAAGGTTTACTGTGGACTGCAAAACACAGGAAAGTAAAGCCCTTTTTCAATTAGGACCTACTTGGATTGGCTCGAGGTTGCACTACTCAGCTTTTTAATTTACATTCGAGTACCACCTAATGTGCATGGAGTTGTTATAGCAACGTGGCTGAACATCTTGTGATGGGATATAAACACTACAACAAAGGTGGACGTTGGGCTGATGGTATACCAGCTGCTCAGTCTGTAGCTTTTCGTCAGACGGGGACCATGGTGTTGTTTCTGTGCAGCTGTTTACTTCATTGCCAGGTTTCAAAATAGCGTTTTGGATTTTCATAAAGAAAATGCACTCATAACTCACTGACTGACGCCACTGACCAGCCAATCAATGGCATAAAGTCTGTTGATGTCACATTTTCAGACCTAAAAAGGTACCCGGTACTTTTGACCTAATGGAAAACCCCAAAAACCTCATCGATCTGTGCCGAGCTGACCTGAGTAAGTACTAATGGAAAAGGGCTATAAAACTCTGGGCCTTTACATGCAAGGATTTAATATAGAGCCACTGCCCTCACCCCACTTGTTACTGTTAACAGGACCAGGTTGTGGTACCAGGACCAGGTTAACAGCATGCTTCTGACTTCCTGTTGCCACTCAGTTGTGCTTTGTATGTGCTCTGTGAGCCACATGAGGATGACATAACAAACTACATCACTGATTATATAAATTTCTCTGAGTATACAATTATCCCAATCAGGACTCTATGCTGTTTTCTCAGCAACAGGCCCTGGATCACCAGTGACCTGGAGATCCTAGTGAATGAAAAGAAAGGAATCTTTATCTCTGGGATCAAGGATATGTTGAGAAGGATACAGTGTGAAGCCGGACCTGAGTAGGTGTGAAGATACCTACAGAGAAAGGCTGGACACCAAACGCTAGCTGCCCTAAAAAGTTCATTCTGTTAGTATTTTCAGTGGGAGAAACGTTTCATTGTCATCCAAGTGAATTCTTCAGTCTCAGCTGACTGCAGGTTTACCCAACAATATAAACAGTACTTTTGCATAATGATGAAAACTAGCACCACTGACTAACAATGGGCCATGAGGTCACTTTCATGATCATTAATATGCAAATTGTCATGACCATTGATCAACAACCACTGACCAAAGCTCATTGATCAATGGCCATGAGTATCATTCACAGAAAGTTGGGGAATGGCTGCAATCACAGCATCATAAGATGGTGAAAGATGTACCCTTAGGCCCCCTCCTCGATTTTCATGTAAATGGCCTCCTTTACTCCCCGCTCAAACCAGTGTTCCTCCCCGTCCAGGATGTGTACAGTCCTGGAGTCCTGGCGGGACAAGTTAGCTCGTTTGTGGATGATTGAACGTGTATCAAGATGTTAGCTAGAAAGCACTTAAAGAGAAAGAGCATTGGGGGGGAAAGTGCTTGTGCAAATGGGTGGGAATGGGTGAATGAGGCAAGAGGCAATGAGTTGCTTTAAGTGCTCAGAGAGTATAAAAACCAGTCCATTTACCATTTACCAAACCAGAGTTTCCCTCATCTCCAGTTTAACAGACTCAGAGTTGTTAGCAAAATCTACTTCCTGGAGTAGGGCCATGGGCCCTACCTACCCATCTCTGTGAGATTCAGCAAAATGCTGCAAAAACAGTGCTTTGCAGTACAAATGGATAATGACTCAAAGCTTACTGCAATTGCAACCCAAGAATTTCTCAAGGGAAGGAAATTATATATTCTTCAGTGGCCAACTGTTTTGAACCCAGTAGAGCAAGTTTTTCAGTTTTTAACAAAACTAAATACAAGAAGACCCACAAACAAGCAGCAGTCACTGACTTCAAGTAATCCTTTTCGTCCAAGTCTTTATATTTAAAATTTAATAACCCATGCCATTTTATCATATGGTGTGTACACACACACACGTTCAGTGTGCACTCTGTAGCTTTTCAAGGTCAGCAGAAAACACAATGCAAGCCTCTAAAACACTCTACTTCCTGTAAACTGAGATCAGAGGATGAAAACACACACAATTCTCTTCCCCTCAGGGCAGTGGAGAGGCGTCTAACAATATAATATAGAAGCTATCCCTCTTACATGGCAAGCATCCTGTCATCATGACAACGAAAATAAAGATATAAACTGTTTAACTGTGATAAGACACAAACATAGCTATGCTCAAACCGGTGATGACAGATGTGAGGAGAGGGAGCTGAAGAGGAAGCTTCAGCATCAAGCCTAGTCATTTACACCAGATTAATAATGCATCGCGTGTCTTTGTACAGCAGGAAGCCACTACACACACACACACACACACACACACACACACACACACACACACACACAGAGAGAGAGAGAGAGAGAGAGACGCACAGACTGGGTAAAACACACTCTACTGATTCAAAACGGAGGAGACTTTTTTTCCTTCTGACTTTCATTTTTATCTCAATTTTCAACTGTTACTGGTGTCCCACATCTCTATTATCACTAAGTATTACATGTACAGTATTACAGCTTTTTTTATGCACATAAGCATAATTATATATGTGTATAAGTTTAACTTTGAATCTGTGTATGTTGCATGCAGATGATGTACATAGGCAGTTGTATGCAAAAAAAACCTGCATAAAGTTAATTGAAAGTAAAGCACAGAGAGAAACATTTATTTAAATTTTTAAAAGAAATAGAAACATTGTTTTGTTTTTTGTTTTTGTAGATTTCAAAATAACTGAACAAGGCTGTCACAAATTAAATATTTTTTGAATATGTTATTACAACTTCACAAAATTGATTGCAAATTTTTAATAAGCTATTCACTAAACTTGTTTTAATGCAAAACAGAATTCTAGCTGGAATTCATTTCATTATTATCATTATTATTATAATTATTATTATTATTATTATTATTACTACTATGGGGTTTTTTTACATCATAAGTCCCAGAGTGTCTACTTCTACATGCTTCTCCTTTAACCTCCTAAGACCCGAACTCTTCCACGACATGCATTTTTAATTTCTCTTTGATATTTGGGCATATTGGAACCCGATGAATGTAAAAACAAAGAATTACCAGATTTTTTTTTCAACCTTATTTTTGTTTTTAAGAAAAATAAGAGCCACATATGAGGATAGTCGTTTAAAAGTTTGATAGAACAGTAGCAGTATAATGCCCTCGTAAGTGGATATCAGGCCCATGTAGAGCAAAATTTAGTATTTTAATCTAAATAACCCAAAATGTGATGTCCACGTATGTGGATGCCAGGTCCTAGGAGGTTAAGGGTCAGACTTTTTTTTTTCTCTCATTATAAAACTTCCTACTACCTACTACCGCTCATCCCTGCAGGCAGTCTTTATCCTTCAAGCTCAGGTCCTCAGCCAGAGGCCTGAGAGCTAGAGAGTCCTGCAGGGTATCTTAGCTGTTCCTAGGACTGCGCTCTTTTGGACAGAGATCTCGGATGTTGTTCCTGTGATCTGCTGGAGCCACTCGCCTAGCTTGGGAGTCACTGCACCTAGTGCTCCGATTACCACTGGGACCACTGTTACCTTAACCCTCCACATCTTCTCAAGCTCTTCTCTGAGCCCTTGGTACTTCTCTAGCTTCTTGTGTTCCTTCTTCCTGATGTTGCTGTCATTCGGTTTGCTACATCTATCACTATGGCCATCTTCTTCCATCTGTCTACCACCACTATATCCGGTTGGTTAGCCACCACCATTTTGGAAGTCCCACAGGATCTTAGCTCAGCCGTTCTTCACCACCATAGGGGCGTCTCCCATTTAGACCTCGTGACTTCCAGGCCATACTCAGCACAGATGTTTCTGTACTGTGTGTGTGTATGTATGTATATGTGTGTGTGTGTGTGTATATATATATATATATATGTATATATATATATATATAATATATATAATAGTATATATATAATGATTATAATATATATATATATATATATATGTGTATATATATATATATATAGTAAAATTCTAGTATCTTATTAGTTTCCTTGTTAGCACTAATTAGAGGGTGTCTGTGTATGTGTGTTGCACCTGTATAGCTTATGTATAACCAATGCAAACCAAGCTTGAAAACAATATTTGATAACTTTGTACTGACACTGAGCATTTAAAACAGTCCAAAGCCACAAGGTGGTGTCATGTAGTACATGCACATATTTTACATACAAATTATGAAATAAATAGAGCGTTTATGCTGCTCAGTCTGGAATTTGAAGGAGTACTGTAAGTGATTGTGTTTCAGTTTATCTGAAAGAAAAATAACTATACCAAGAAGAGGATAATTGTAATATTTCATATTAAATGCAATAAAAACATTTTAAAAAGATTGCTACGGTATTTTTTAGTCCAAACCTCAGTTGAAAATTTCTATATTTGGAAATCTTACTTTTTAAAATGAACAAAACGTAAAGCTCTTCCAATCTAAGTCAATAACATAAAGAAACATTCAGAAAAATGACTTCTCTTACCAGGACAAAACGAGTTGAAGCTCCCAGTCACACATCAGATCTTTCTTTAAAATTCACTTGTAGCCTGAAAAAACCTAGTCTAGTCTTTTTGCCCTAAAAATGTAAAGAGCATCAACATACACAGGCACGACTGAGGGATTAGGGCTGGGAGGGATTTACTAGCTGCCCCGTCTCCTCCTTCTTCCTCTCCTCTCACTGCAGCACTCCTCCCTGAAGCCTCCCGCCACATTCACAGTGGTACAGTCCACCTCTGTTGTACAATACACACACGAAGATGCCATTTATTCATCAAAAGGGGAGAGCAAGGGCTGGGGCGTGGGCTGGGGATGGGAAAAGGGATGGGCGTGGAGGGGGTTTTGAAAGAGGCATATGGCTGGCCAGTGAAAAAGGAAATGGAGACAGGGAGGAGGAGGTGATGTGATAGTTGTGTTGACTTAGTGTGAGATGCTTGATAAGATGTTTTCTCTGTGATGATGTGAAAGTCCTGCAGCTTTACAACCATGAATCATAATTCGTTTCTTTTTCTTTCTTTCTTTGCTTCCCTACTCGGCTACTAAAGCACTGCCATCATTATGCATTTAAGCATCATGATTAAGTAATGAAGGAAGCACAAGATTAAGGAGGACAAGGAAAAGAAAGAGACAGACATGGCCATTCTCTGACCCAGATCTAGATGAAACTATGGAAAAATCGTGAATGGATTTTATCGATAATACTGTCGGAAATCATGAAATGTACCACAAGGTAGTTGGATGTTCTGCATGCTTCTGCTAGGTTGAGCCTAAAGACCATGAACATTAGTGCTCTGTTCAGGGAAGTCAGAGAGCTGTATTGTATTGCAGTTATTTTTGCAGTTTTGTGATTTTCAGACAAATGTATTTATTCTGATGGCATTAACTTGGCCTCCAGCAACACTGTGAGGAATCTTTGAGTCACTGGTTGTTGTTTTCTTTTTTTTTTTTTTACCAAGATATGTACTTCAATGTGCAAATATGCAGGTGCTTTCATGCATTTGTGCATTGCTCTAAAATTAGAAACATCCCATCTCAGAGAGATCCTGAAAAACTAGTTCATGCATTTATTACTTCCACACTGGACTATTGTAGTTGTCCTAAAAACTGTGAAAAACCTTTATTTGTTCCAAAATGCTGGAGCGAGAGTACTGACAGGGCAAAAAAGAGAGAGCATATTTCTCCTATACTGGTAAATTTTCTTTTTCATTAAGGTTTAGTTGTTGCAATTGGGCTCATTAGGAGTGTTTCTTCCACTCCTCTTTTCTTGATTCACTTAGTGTTTATACACCACTCTGCATTTAATGATTAGTTATTATTAGTCTCTGGCTCTCTTCCACAGTGTGTCTTTTATATTGTATCCCTCCCCTCACCTTCAGCCATAGCTGGTCTCCCTGAGCCTGGTTTTCCTGGAGGTTTCTTCGTGTTAACAGAGAGTTTTTCCCTCCTACTGTCATGAATGCTTGCTCATAAGGGGCCATCGGTTTGATTTGAAGTCAGAACATCAAAAGTCAAAAGCAAAATATGTTCACAAACAAGTATGTATTCAGGCAATGGGGAACGTCCTTAATCCTGTGTAATGGTGATGACATGAATGTCCTTTTTGAGGCAGTCAACCACACTGGAGAAGCTGGAAGCTCATAAAAAATTAAAAAATAAAATAAAATAAACAGTGGGCTGTAATATCATGCAAAAAAAAAAAAAACTCCTGTCCAACACACCTAAACTGCTAAACTAAATAACATTTCATGGATTGAAGAACAATTTTAGTCAGTTATATCTGGATGTGCCCAAAGAAATTATTGATGGGTATTAGGGTGGTTTGCATAGCTCAAAGATTAAGCAGATGAGTAGTCTGAATACACGTGTTTAAAAGTTAGATGCTGGCATCTTAGGCCGTAGTTTACCTGCCGTAATTAAGTTTTTTCAAATTTTCAAACTTTTCCAACATCTCGTTCTGTGTATCTGTTCCTGTCTCTGCACTGGAATATCATTAAAAAGTTGGTCAAAGCTGACTCGATCATACACATCTGTCTTCAACCCAGCTTCAGCGGACACAAAGCCAAATTCCAAAATGTGATTTTGTCACACAACACATGATGTGATGTCAAAATTGATGTGCGACACAGGCAATATAGCAAGCATAATAGCCCCATTATGCTCTTCCTGAGGTGGAGGATTGTAGAGTTGGCAGCTTCAATACTAGCTGGTGGCTACCCAGTTAGAATTTTAAATCTATGTTGCGAATCTTTGTGCTTTAGGATACACTGATCACTTATTTTTGATCAGATGAGTGTGATGCAGCCTTTCTAAGTTTTACACACACATTTGCACTCTTATGGATGCATTGGGGGCAACTCAGCGTTCACAATCTTCACTCGAGATACTTCAGTATGTGGACTGGAGGACTATTGCATTTTTTATGATATTAGGAATTACAGCCATTTTTACACAGTTCACTACTTTCTTAGTTTCAAAAGTAACTGGACAAGTTAAAGGTAAAGTAACAAGGTCTTTCCCTATAACTTGTTAGAATACTTCGTGGTCATTCCATTTAAAATAAAATGCTTAAAGGCTTTCTTATTAAGTAGGACAGATTTTAATAAGAGGCTCAGTCAATGACCCAGCAAATTACTTCATGAACTGGATCCAGAAGGATGGAATTTACAAGATTGATCTTCCTGGTCTGGCACAGTACAGCAGATTTAATTGGATTAGATTGGCCTCGTCTACCAAACAGTGACTGTTCACTTTTACAGCTTAAGCAGACTAAAGTAAATATTAATCAGCAAGAAAGGATGCTGATGTAAAGCTGACTGCTACCCCCAACCTCTGACAAAGGACCTTTGCTGTGAGGGAATAGTGTTAGTGCCTGCAATGCCAATTTTATTTCCTGACATATCAAAATGTGTTGTAGTGCTACATAGAGAATTAAGGAAAATGATAAAAACGCAAAAACATCAATTAAAAACATCTTCAAGACACTAAAAACAAAAACAATCAACTATAATACAATAAAAATAAGGTCATAACATCATACACATAGTAATAAAGTCAATATCTCAAGACAAAAATTATAACTGTGTTTTAAGATAACTTTTAGAGCTGGGCAACACAAGTTATTGTTGTGCAAAAGCAATTTATTTATTGCCCCTTGTAACTTAGGGGCAGCAATAGAGAACGCTTTGTACACTCTGAGGTTCTGCTTAGATTTCTGTATATGTACTGGTCAGATGACCTAAGAGCTTGGACAAGAGTGTCAGGCTAAAGCAGCTCGAAGGTAAGGTGGGGCAAGAGCTGCTCAATTTTACATGTTCTTGTCAAAAGACACTCAGTGAGACTTTGAACAAAAGTAAGACGGAAGACTGGCTAACTTCAATATAAAGTGGATTACAGTAATCCAGCCCAGACATCATAAAAGAGGATTCAACTTTGCCAGCCGGCTTAAATGAAAGAAGCTAGATTTAACTACTGCACTGTTTGGTCGAGCCAGGTTTTGCTTTGCTGCATGTTTAAAGTTTGAAGGGACCAAACCAGAACACAAACTGATATTAATAATGGCAATAACCAACTGCACTAAACTATACAGAGCCTCTGAGAGATGAAGAGGAACAACATCATGGGGAGAACCTGAAGGCTCAATATGTTGAATTACATTCTATATGAACGCCGGATTCGCAGGTTCAAACTGGTTAAAAATAACAGAGCAAGAGACAGAGACAGTTGGGTCAGAATCAGGAGCCTATATGAGAGCCATTGTGGCGGCAGCCTGATCAATAAAGTGCAAATATCAAACATCAAGCTTTAAAAAAGACAGACTGTGAGGCACTAAGAATGGAGTTGATAACTTGGATCAGAGTCAGAATCAGAATCAGAGAGACTTTATTTATCCCCAAGGGGCAATTAGGATACAATAATGCTTGATAAGCTATCTCTTATAGCCTCTGTAACAGTGTTCAGATAGTGTTCCTCCCCTCACCCTCAACCCCCACTGCCCCTCCCTGACTCTGGTTCTACTGGGGGTTCTTCCTGTTTCTTCCCAATCTCATCAAGCACTCACCCCTGTTCAGCACTCAGCCATGTGTGGTTAAAAAAAAAAGGAAAGAAAGAAAGAAAAT
>NW_024582530.1:1289712-1313887 GCF_018398535.1 Haplochromis burtoni | reverse complement strand
AATAATTAATTAAATGTGTCATTAATTAGATAACATTAGAAATAAATAAATATATTTTATCTAATGAAGTGAATTTGCATTTAGATGAAATGAATGGGCATTTAATTCATTATTGAACGATTTATTTAATTAACAAATTCAAATGTTAATTAATTAATGAAACATTTAATTATTTAATGGCGTATTTAATTAAATCATTTTGTCACTCCTGGTCCTCCATTATACACGAGCACAGATTGTGCTGCAGGAAGGAAGAGCAAGACAGGACGTATGCGTCGCACCACCCCGTACATTTTTTAAATATCATTTATTTTTGCTAAAATATGCAAGTCTATTAAATAAATGTGTTCCCTGGCTCTGGTATGAATTAAATGCTTACATTTGTCAATTCATTTTTTGTAATTACATTGTGCCAACTAGCCCCATTATGCATTTCTTTGATAAGTAGCAGAAAATGTAAGTATAAAAAAATCTATATATTTATTATAATTTATAACAACTCATAATTTAAGATTGTGATAAGCGGAAGAATTTATTTTGAAAACCGGAAATTCATCAAAAAGCTAGCAAGCTAACAGGTAGCCGGTAGATGTTTTCCTGTTCAGGTCTTGCCGTAGCTTGTCTTTACCGTGTTAAATTTATACCGTCTCTGCAGCAGGCTAGATCTGTCACTTTAAAGGCTGTAACGTTACCCGACCTTGTGCTGGTGCTCAGCTGCCGGTACAGAGCCCCTCTGCCCGGTGTCGCCCTGCACAGAAGGCACTACTCCAGAAACAGACAAATGCCCAAAAAGGTAAGAGCGGTTATTCCACTTTTGTGTATATAGATTTTTTTTAACTTCATTTTCTCATTGATATGAGTCAATTAAAGTAAAGTAAGTACTTCTTTCAACCATCTTTTTGATGGACATTGTTTATGCTAAAGGTCCAAACAGTTTGATTTGAATTTTAAGGAGTTTAAAGATTGAGTGCAGGGCTTCTTCGTTTGTTGCGACCTTTGTTATTAAGTGTGCCAGTGCAACAGCATTAAGTCACAATATCTTCTTCTTCTTCTTCTTATTATTATTATTATTATTATTAGTAGTAGTAGTAGTAGTAGTAGTAGTAGTAGTAGTAGTCTTAGTCGTAGTATTCAACCCTTACAAAAGTAGGTTTTGTTTTTTGTTTTTACTAATTCATGAACAGACAAATACCCAAAAAGGTAGAACAGCTCCCATATTTAGGATGAAAAGAAGAAGAACATGCCTTCTATTGTCTGTCTGTTGAACATGTATACTGGAACTGTGTCCTTATAATACACACTGGAGAAGTGAAAAATGTGTATTTTGTACTTGGGAAGTTGCTGCTGCTGCTCACACAGAATACTTCTTATACAACTTCTAGTTTTCACGAGGTAAGCTTTTCTCTGAGATTGAATTTCTAGTCTTCTATCCTTTCTGTTTCTCTACCTGATGCAGACAGCAGGGGTTTTCACTCCTCTTCATTTTACTGTCTTTAGTCGCCATAGAAACACTTCCCCACAGCTGTGTGGTGATAGCACACTTACAGTGCATTCCAGATTAGAATGGAATTTCTGAGTTTCCAGTCCCAACAGCTAGAATTACCAACTCTGAAAGAAGGAGCAGCTCCACCAACCCCGTGTTACTGATCCAGTGTGGCAGCAGTGAACGTAAACAGTAGTAAAAGTGTAAAACTTGCAATCTGTTACAAGATTACATTGATGGGGAAACCTGCAGTCAGCTCAGACTGAAGAAGTCACTTGGATGAGTTATGAAATGTTTCTCCCACTGAAAACGCTACGTCCAGATGAACAGAATCCACTTTTTTGGATTTCTGTACCTGGATGATTCAGCATGCATCAAGACTGGCAAATAATGAAGCTAGAAGATGGTGGTGTGTTATAGTCTTTTGTAATGTTCCTAACAGGATATTTAAATGCAATGTCTGGTATCCGCTGCATGAGAGACTTGGATAATGTCACTACTATAAAAACACTTGTGAACAAACTCCCCTATAAGCTTAGAAAGCTCATATGATCTGCAGGAAAAATCAAAAAGGAAGGTTGAAGATTTTGTCAAGTGTGTTACTTATGGTGTAAGCTATTTCTAGATTCCCAATTGTTTTACTGTAAGATGACTTAAAGGTAGAAAATGAATGGAAAAAGCATGTAAAGAGCCAGTAATGTTTGACTTAAGCTCTTTTGTGCTGTTAAACCAGGTGAAAGAACAGCTGGCAGGTTGTGGAGGAGCGGCCGTAGCAGAAGCCTGTGGTCCAGTAACCAAAGACAAAAGTGGTGCTGTAACCATAAGAGTTCATGCAAAGCCCGGCTCCAAACACAGCAGCATCACAGGTGTTTGTATAACAGAATTGTTGATATGAACAAAGTGAAACACAAATCACACTGCTATCTCTTCTGCCATGCTTTCAGAAGTTTCTACAGAGGCAGTAAGTGTTGCCATCTCAGCACCACCTACAGATGGAGAGGCCAATGCTGAGCTTATTCGCTACCTGGCTGAGGTTCTGGGCCTGAAGAAAAGTCACGTGTGTCTGGACAAGGTTGCTGAAACTTATAAGTGGAATCTTGGTGCAATCTCAGTACACACTTGAGTATTTCTGTATACATTGACATTTGTCACTAAGCATTTCTCACTTAATATTTACTTAAACCGTCACTCATGTACATATCTCACTACATACAGTGGTGTGAAAAAGTGTTTGCCCCCTTCCTGATTTCTTAGTGTTTTGCATATTTGTCACACTTACATGTTTCAGATGATCAAACACATTTTAATATTAGACAAAGATAACCTAAGTACATAAAAAATGTAGTTATTAAATGGTGATTTAATTGATTAATGGAGAAAGGTTATCCAAACCTATCTGGTCATGTGTGGAAAAAGTAATTTAAACTATTTAAATGATGACTTAGCTGTGATTTTGAAAGCTGAGTTCAGTTTCACTAAACAGACTCAGGCCTGATTAATGGCAGACCTGTTGAATTAAGAAATCAACTAAATGGAACCTGTTTGACAAAATGAAGCAGGCTAAAAGATCTCAAAAAGCAACACATCATGCTACGATCTAAAGAAACACCTGAGACACAAAGTCACTGACATATATCAGGAAAGGGTTACAAAGCCACTTCTAAGGCTTTGGGACTCCAGTGAACAACAGTGACAGCCATTATACACAAATGGCGAAAACATGAAACAGTGGTGAAGCTTCCTAGGAGTGGCCAGCCTACCGAAATTACTCCAAGAGCACATCGACAACACAAAATAACTCAGAATAACATTAAAGAACTGCAGGCTCAGGTCAGTGTTCATTGTTCAACAGTAAGAAAGAGACTGTGCAAAAATGGCATCCATGGGAGAGTTCAAAGAAAAAAATACCACTGACCAAAGAGAACACAAAGGCTTATCTCACCTTTGCCAGAAAACATCTTGATGATCCTGAGGACTTTTGGGAAAATATTCTGTGGACTGATGACACAAAGGGTAAACATTTTGGAAGGTGTGCATCCCATGACATCTGACATCAGACTGACACATCATTTCAGAAAAGGAACATCATACCAGCAGTAAAATATGGTGGTGGTAGTGGGATAGTCTGGGGCTGTTTTGCTGCCTCAGGACTCCTCCAATGTGACTGAATTACAAAAATTCTGCAAAGATGAGTGGGCCAAAGCCCCTCCACAGCGCCGTAAGACACTCATTGCCAGTTACCACAAACGCTTGATTGCAGTTGTTGCTGTTAAGGGAGTTGTTGATAAAGTTGTTGCTGCACCAGTTATTAGGTTTAGGGAGAAATCACTGCACTTTGTGTTTACTTGTTATGTTTTTCTAATATTTAGATTTGTTTGATGATCTGAAACATTTAAGTGTGACAAGCATACAAAAAAATAGCAAATCAGGAAGGGCAAAAACACTTTTTACACCACAGTATTCACATTCTATACTGCATTGAGTATGTGTAAGCGGCTGTAAGCAGGCAGCAGTAGATGGCACTGTGTCACTGTTACTGTCTGTTGGGGGCTTCACTGCAGAGATTGCATGTTGTGGGTATGGTAGGGTTTGAAGAACGAGCTCGATAGTGGTCGTAACACTAAACAGCCATTACTGTAGTGTGACTTGTCCTGTGCACTGAGAATTTTAAATGGTGTCAGCTCCAGGGGTGTAAATTAACTTTGTACCCAAAAGTACACATGTGTACTTTGAAAATGTAAATGTATTACACAATATATGTTTTATATAGATACCTTATTATTAGATCTAAATATGCAGCAAGGACCATATAGAGGAGTGACACTGACTTTGTTTTTTGTGCTCCTAAACCTTTAAGCTGCCAAATTGTCATTGTCATTCATTCTGTGGCTTCATGATGGTGCACTGTCACAGTAAGAAGGTTCTTTTTTTAGGGTGAGCAAAGTTTTATCCCATTGTATCATATATTGTTTAAGTCCTTTCGTCTGTATTTTTTAGGGGTCCAGGTCCAGAGACAAAGTCATCAAAGTGGACTCTTCTCTCAGTCCAGAGGAGGTGTTGAGGAAGCTCAGACAGGCTGTAGGCTGACAAGAGGGATGTCAGTTTCCAGCAGTCATCCAAACTTACCTGGATCTGTGTTTAAAGCAATTGTCCCTACAACTAATAAACTAATAGCTGGTTGTGCCACCTTTGACAGCAGGAACTGCTAACCAAGTTTGGGATACATGGGAATGAGTCATTTACAATTTGCTGTGCGAAATTTTGGAATGACATGAACAGCCTGTTTAAGGTTATGCCAAAGTGAGTTTTCCCTTGGAGCTCTACCATGGATGCTATTTTTGTGTAGTCTCCTATAGGTGTTTCATGAAGGGGAGGGGGTGGGTGTTCTGTATGAAGTAGGCAAAAGCGGAATAAAAATGAAAATTTTGAAACCACTGTATCTTTTATAAACAGAAATGAATTCTCCCAATCAATATAGCAATTATTAGCAAGCAATAGAAAGAATGCAAATTGAATTTTAGTAAAATAAATGTCAGGATGATCATCAACAAAATCTTTTTTCCCCCCAACTTAAATCATTTAACTCAAATGTATTATGTGTTACGTCCACCAGCTACAATATAGGATGTTCAGCCCAGTTTTGAATGTTAACAGTGGTTAACATTTAATTCAATTCATACAAAGTTCACACACACACACACACACACAGGACTGAAAGACAGCACAGAGGCACTAATCATGGCAGCACAGGAGCTCTGAGCACAAGATCCATAGAGGCTGGGGTCTACCACACCAGGCAAGACCCCAGGTGCAGGCTGCGTAAAGATGCATCTGAAACAATCCAGCACATAACAGCAGGGTGCAAGATGCTAGCAGGCAGGGCATACAAACTGACGGACAAACTGGTGATGGCTAACTGGGCATAGTAGTGAACAAGCAGAAGAATATGGGCATATTAATGTGTAGCAAAACCGAATAACAGCAACATCAGGAAGAAGGAACACGAGAAGCTGGAGAAGTACCAAGGGTTTACAGAAGAGCTCAAGAAGATGTGGAGGGTGAAGGTAACAGTGGTCCCAGTGGTAATCAGCACTCGGTGCAGTGACCCCCCAGCTAGGCGAGTGGCAGACCTCAGGACCAACATCTGAAATCTCTGTCCAAAAGAGCGCGGTCCTAGGAACAGCAAAGAGACTGCACAGAAACCTCAAGCTCTCAGGCCTCTGGTGGAGGACCCGAGCTTGAGGGATAAAAGACCACCCACAGGGGTGTGTGTAGGGGACAAGCCATCTAGCTCCTGAGCCACAGGTACCACATAAATGCAGGAATTTATGTTCTATACATTTTGAAGTCATTAACCATGGGTCTGTAAAGGACTCTTTAAGGTTTCAATATAACAACATAAAATCAAATTTAAAAAGCCCAAACAATGAAACACTCCAAGACTGTCCTGTGACGCAATGTGAGCTACCATATTTTCAGGTTTGAGAACACACCGTCATGCACATCCACGTGGATAGTCCCTGGAGAAACAAGAACAAAAATCTCATTAGCATCAGCCACAGAATCAGGAGTACAGTGAATTAGCACTGCAGTAATGATCCTTGCTTTGTTCTAGTTAAAACTGAAATGCTTCAAAGAGATGGCACCACTGCTGAATGTGAGCTGACATCAAAGCATGGCAAGATAATGATTTCGTATCAAACATCACAGCTCTTATGAAGCTCTATCATCAAAACGCTGACTTATTTTATATTCCAGCTCCGCAAGCAACATTTCTGCTTCTTGATGACTGTTAAATGAAGTTTATCTTCTCAGACACTGAGATCATTATATAAGCAATACCTTGTGCAGGGCTAAAGGGAGTTTGTTTTCAAGTTGGACTAAATCACACTTCACTTTCATGCTGTTTTCTGCTAACTGAAGTCACTTTTCGTGGGTTGTCTCCTCTGCTGAGCCTGGATCAGCAGCTTTATATCTGCATTTGAGTCCCACTGAAGCTCATGTCAGCCTAACGGAGGTTTCAAACGCTGCATTAAGCCTCTGCTGACTGGACGAGCATTTTCCCTCCTAAATTCAAGAGATTCATAAACATAAATCCCCCTTCCCTTCACACTGTATGCTGGAAGATCTCTGTGGTCAATTTTTGAAGATTATAGTCTATCAAAAGTGCTTTCTGCAAAATCAAATCAAGTGGTTATAAGCAAACACACAGTAATCACTCAAAGTTCTGGATAAACTGTGAAGTACAACTTCAGTAATCCTGCTGATATTTATTTAGACCGCTTTACACCTATTGATCTCTCTGAGGTAGAGATAGTTTTCAAATCATCAACATGTCTATTGGATACTATCCCTGCAAGACTTACTATGTTTAGTAACAGGTTACATACCACAAAGTGGCTGGAATTCTGAAATTACAGAATTACTTAAAAAGTTTTTACTTAATTTAGCTTCCTTAGCTAACTATAGATCTCTAAACTAACTTTGATTTCAAAGGTTCTCGGAGTTGTAAATCAGCTGTGTGATCATTTGCAGAGGAAAGATTTATTTGAAGAATTTCAGTATTTAGATTACATCATAGGACAGGAATAGCACCACTGATTGTTACTAATGATCTACAGTGTATGACAATAAAGTCTTCTCTGTGCGTATCCTGCTAGACTTCAGAATTTAATTTATCTGACAGATTCTTGCAAAAAAAGGTCATCTCACTGCTGTGTAGATAATGTCCTAATACACTGCAGGTATGTCTTAAAGATGTAAAGTCTTGAATACAGTGTAATTTTTCCTTTTAAATTGGGGCAAAACTGAGGTTATTGTATTTGGCCCTAAAAGTACAAGACAAAATTGTGTTTGACTAGATGCTTCGTGTGGAAGGCATTACCTTAGGCTCGAGTAATACTGTGAGGAATCTTGGAGTCATTTTTGACCTGGACTCAGTTAAACAAATGTCTAGGAATGCCTTCTTTCATCATATTTTTTCTGCAACAAATCAAGATTAGAAATATCCTGTTTCAGAGTGATACCAAAAAGTAGTTCATGCTTTTGTTACTTCTAGGCTGAACTACCATAATTCCTTATTAACTGATTCCAAAGATTCCCTAAGAAGTCTTCACTGGATCCAAAACACAGCAGTTTTTACTAACTGGTAGGAAAAAAAAGATCATATGCAAATTACCATCCTATTATCATTAATCTAAAAGAGCCCTTCTCTCCCAGACTGCAGGCTTATTTGTGGTTCCTAGAGTTTCTCAAAGGTGAACCTGTACCATTATTTAGTTTAGCTGCTATAGGCTGAGGCTGCTGGCGGGAGTTAACGTGATGCACTAAACATTTCTTCTCCGCTTCCCTCTTTTTTCTTTTCCTTCACTGCTATTTTCTTCAATGCCATGTGCCAATGGAGTGCAGAGCAGATACTTGAACTCTACTCCCACAGAGATCAATTATTCTGTCAATAGTATTACATCTATTATATCACGACATTGGTTGTCCGATCCCTTTGTGTACTCTTCCCACACTAAGGGTAATTATGGAGTTCCACAGGGTTTTGTGCTAAGACCAAATTTGTTTACAACATACATGCTTCCCTTAGGCAGTATCATCCGAAGGTATAGCATCCATCCATAAACTGCAGAGATGTCATAACAACATAAGACCTGCATAAGCTCTAATTTTCCAATTAAACTAAGATAAAACTGAGGTTGTTGTACTCAAACATAAAAATCTTAGAAAAATGGCATCTGGAACGTGTGCCAAAAGCCAAAACAACACCAGAAAACACTGCTGGCTAGTAGATATAATATCACTTTTGGTGTGCAAACATGACAATGGCAAGTATAAACTGCAATTGATGTTTCAATTATTGGATGTTATCAAGCTTTGTCTAATCTCTGAAGTTTAATTGTTGTCTCTTTGTGGTCCTCTCTTAACACTTCTCTTTCCCCTCATCCCCAAGTTGCAAGAGACTATTGCTAGTTGGTGTTGCCAGGAGAAAGCTTCTTCTCTCTCAAAAAACCATAGCAACATGGGTTAGGATTGCAAATCAGTTAAAACAGCTCTTACCTCATTCTAATAGTGGTGGAAGGATGTTGAATTGAACTTGCTTTGCAGTACGTCTGTTGTAGATCTGTAAGTGTGTGATTGGGATCATTGTCCTATTGCATGACCCAATGTCGGCCAAGCTTTTTCTGTCGGACAAGAGGCCTAGCATTTCACTGTAAAATGCTTTGGTATACAGAAGAGTTCATAGTCGAGTAACAATGTGTTGCAATGGCTCAGTCATAGACCAGACCAAGCCTAAATGAACTGAAGCAACATTTTAAAGAAGAGTGGGCCATAAATTACTCCACAATGATGTGCGAGACTGATGAAGTCATACAGAAAATCACATTTACCAGCAATACTTCAGGTTATTGTTGCTAAAGGTGGTCATGCAAGTTATTGAATCTTAGCTACTTAGCTTTGCACACACTGCTTCTGCTTTTTTGTTTCGTTTTTGCAAAATAAATAATAACATGGTATCATGGTGTCAACTTATTGTTCATCTGAAGCTTTATTTATTTAATTTTAAGACTTTGGCCCTAAACTTGGAAAGCGGTTTAGCTAACAAAATGTTTTCATGCTGAATAAGGAAAACTTTAGGTTTTCCATTCAAGAAAGAGAGTTAACGTCAACTCTAAATGAGTTACTGTGACAAAACAGACTGTGCAGAAGTGGGAAGTCAGGAGATACAAATCCTCGAAAAGTAGGGGACTTTTTTTTTTTTTTTGAAAGAGGTTTACTGCTCATGTTTCATGAGATGTCTTGGATGTTTTTCATCCTCTATAATGACAGTAAACTGTTTTTATACTAAACTTGGTTGTATGACAACTTAGATGGTTTATACTAGACAGTATGAATTTAGTGTAATGGTGGAATTCAGTGAATGAATAAGCATCAATTAAAAATCTTACTAATCTCTGCTACATTTTATAGCTATAACCATAAACACCACAGCCACTGTGCACCAGTCCAACTCACTGTTCTTTACTGCAAATCCATCTCACAGTACAGCAAACAAACCATTTTATCCTGCACTAGCCTGCAGAATATTGTAATGCAACCTTTAAATAACACAGTTAGTCTGCCTCAGTTTGTTTTGCAGCAGGTTTCACAATATGCATAAATATAACTTCATAACATATATATAGATCCAATATCTGATTTTAAAAAAGATCATATTGCATGTAAGGTTTAAATTCCCAGTTTATTAAATACCACTGAGCAGCCCTTACCTTTTACTCTAACCTCCCTTCATCCTTTACTGTCTGTCTTTCTTATCTTCTCATCTCTGAGTGAACTGAGCTCTCTTTCTTTTCTCTCCCTGTGAAATACAGCAGCTAAGCCTTCAGCTAGCAAACACACAAACAGTTTGTGTGTTTGCTGCTGTTTGTTGCATTTGGGTTGCATTTGCGTTGCATTTGCCACTTAAAAAAATGTTACTCCCTTTATGGTTGCTGAGTAGGGCTATCTAGATACTGAGGTACCACACTATGATGCTATAAATTATGCATAAATTAGTACTAACAGA
Source organism: Haplochromis burtoni (assembly GCF_018398535.1). NCBI lineage: Eukaryota > Metazoa > Chordata > Actinopteri > Cichliformes > Cichlidae > Haplochromis > Haplochromis burtoni. The sequence continues at coordinate 1,303,835 of NW_024582530.1, read as the reverse complement.
AACGGCACTCCAAAAATCTATAGTCTCCATCTTTATAATGCTGTGACTTTGTGGACAGTTTCCTTGCATAGCAAACATTTACTGTAGATTACTTTAGCAATCATTGTTCAAATAAAAATGATCTCTATAAAGCTTTACACACAGAACAAACTCATCAAGGATCAATCATTTGTTGTGTTGTTTTTGGTCACACAGATGGAAAAATGACAGTTGAAGTTGGATTTTGGAAACAATCTGTTCTGTCTGGTGTTGGACTGTCTTTGTTTTTTTGCATTTTTTGCACATTGTATTCTATGTAGTCCTGTGTTGATTGTCTGTTAAATGTCATTTGTTGCACCATGGTCTTGGAGGAATGCTGTGTCGTTTCACTGTGTACTGTACCACTGCACATGGTTGGGATGGCAATAAAGCCATTGACTTGACATTTAAGTGAAGATGAGACTGAAAAGATTTGAAACATGAAGGCTTGAAAACGTATATAATGAAAGCTAATCAAAATGACTCTTTCCTGCCCTCCTGTTTAAATATCATGGTAGGCATTGACATATATTATATAAAAAAATATTACTTGGTCCACTAGATTACTCATTGTCATGGTGAATTGTTTGTGACAAGTTGATTGAATTTACTCTGATCAGCTCTTCTGAAACTGAAAATGCCAGTCTCAGAGTTAACCAACTCAGAATTAATTTTTTAACTCCGTTAGTTGAACATGCCTCCTGGAATAGGGCGCTTTGATTTTTAAAAAATATATATTTTGATATATAAAACCATATACTTTCTTTTTAGTTTCTAGATTTAATGCTTCCTTCCAAGTTTTAGAAAATGACAATTTCACCATCAAAGCCTCAAGTGTTGCCTTCAAATTGCAACAGGTCAGTCATAGACAGCAATTAAAAGATCACTTTCTGCACAGAGAATGATAAAAGTTATTTGGCTTAACTACGGGTGATGGAGCTGCTGTTTCTTGAGAGGATTAGAGGAAAATTGAGGAGATGATAATGATGCCCAACTCTGATCTAGTCTGTGGGATTATGGAAATGAAGCGGTTTAAGATGTTTCCTTTCAGCTCAGCCTCATTTTTTTACTCTTCATTTTCTTCCAGATAGTTCTTGCAGCCTTATTTTCATTACAAGTGACACAACAGACTCAACACCGCATTTACTACTTAATGAAAACTTGAAAGCAGCGAGGTTCTAAGGGGTAGGTGGGTGTAAATGAGAGGCCAACTATAATTTGGCCATTTGGCTCTCAACAAAATTTAGTGGTGGGTACCTGTTATCAAACCTCTACCTCCCAACTAAATCAACTTTGGCAGCTTGGGTTCAAGTTTCCTTTACTACAGTCAGACTGTCTAAGCAGTACTATGTACATGAAACATAAAATGCAAGGGAAGTTGGAGGCTTGATGTGGTGCTAAAACAAGATTTTGTCATTAATTAATTAATTAATTTAAAAAATCAGTGACCTGCAGCTATAAACCCTATATGCAACTGAAGTAGTTCAATTTGATACTCTCAGTGTTAACCTACTGCAAAAAAAGTTAGGAGCACTGTGATGCATCACTTTTTCTTTAAAGACTGTGCAAGCATTTAGCAACAGAGGAGACCAACTGCTGTAATTGACTTTTTCTTTATTTTTTTTAATTCTTGCCTGATATATACATAGGCGCTTGCCCCGCGATGGATGGATGGATGGTATATACAACAAAGTGGGAGAAGAAGAGACAAATGGCAATGAGTATTAGACCCAAAAGGTTGATTCTGTTCATCTGGACGTAGCTTTTCCAATGAGAGAAATGTTTTGTCATTCACCCCCCCCCCCAGATGAACAGAATCGACCTTTTGGGATTTACTTCCCTGGATGATTGAGCATGAATTAAGACAATGAGCATTAGAGGGGCTCAACCACTCACAGAAGAGAAATATATGAATGAAAAGATGCAAACTGCATCCTGTTATATTTTCTCTTCTGTCTACAGTAAAAGCCAACAGCTTTCATCCTCATTTTCACTACCACTCAGCAGGATTTCTGGGCAGCTGACATAGACGGGATATAGTTGTTTATGTCTTTATCATGAGCCCATAAGCAGACAGTCACACACTGAATCATGGCCTGGAGCAAGTGGAACAACATGGCAGGTTTTAAACCTCTTACTTCATTCCTCTCTGCAGGTTTATTTATAGTCATCTGCTTCCTTAAGCATCTAAAATGTCCTGAAGCAGCTGACATAACACACACTTTAATACCAATACTGTTTATTTTTTAAAGTCTCTATTTTTTGTGTGCCCAGCGCTGACTTACTAGCAGCAAAATGCTCTTAGTCCGACACTAAAACCTTGCTGACAGCGGGAGGATTTGATGCTGCGGCTTGCACTCAGCAGACAACAATCCAATCAGTTTCTGGTTGGTAATCAAAACTCTATGAATCTGCAACTAAACAGTACTTGCTATCAAATGCTACCATGGCTTTGTTTATGAACAGGGAAGCATCTTGAGGTGACTGTTGTTGTGACTTGGTGCTATGTAAATAAAATGCAGTTGTACTGTGGGTTTGTAAGTGGGTTTGTTAGCTTATTTTGGGGCTCCTACTTTATCTATTCCATGCAAACCTGCTGTTGAAAGCTGTTGTTATGGGAGATATATCTTTCTAGTCCCTATCCCTACTTTCACTGCAGTATTTTATATCACCACATTTTTCTAAGATCTTTAGGGCTGAGTACAGTAGTCTCTGTTTTATCTGCATTTAGAAGCCAGAATTTAAAGGTCATCCAGGTATTTATGTCTATTAGACATTCCTGCAGTTTGACTAATTGGAAAACATTCTAGGTTTTGGCAACTCTATTCTGAAAAACCTGAAGCTAGAGACACAAGCAACCCCAAATCATTGTTGATTGTCTTCCAGAGGAGACACTGAAGGAACTCTGAAACACTGCCAGGGATAACGTACGGTTGCACTGTAACCTTGGTTCTCTGATTGAGAGACTATCTCTCCACTCCGTTACATATTCCATATGTATGGGGTAACTCTTTAAGACACCCTGTGAAGAGACAGTGCAACCGAAACCCCAGCGTGAAAGTGTACAAAACGAACAATGTACAAATGTACATATCAAGGGCGTAGATTTGGTTTTGGCATTGGTGGGGACAGATGATTCAACCACCGAACCCTGCCGTTTCTTTTTTTTTTCCTTTTTGTCTTTGGCTTCTTGATAAATAAAAAAAAAAGGAGAAATATACTTGCCTACATATGATATTCTACATGCTTTTAAACCATTTAAAATAACAATTCATAGTTTTACATCTGAATTATATAATGTTAAATTACAAAATACATGCAGTCACACATGTGTACCACCAAGTCATCATCCAATTTCACCTGTGATCTTGTATCACCATTACTTTGTGTTGGTTCTTCTGTCACCTGACAAATAGGACATACATGACAATAAGAATAAAATGTGGAGCTGCTTCAGTGTTTCTGTCAAATTGTGCAGATCTTGACTCGTCAGTAATGTTTGTAGGGTGAGTGCATTTTTAGAACAATTTGTGCAAACTGCACTACAACGTGGAATATTTGCAAAATAATGACTAACTCGTGATATTTTGTCTCAAAAATTAACCCTATGAATACTGTATGTCCAGGTTCTTCCTTTGTGCTGCCATCCTCCTCTCCTCCTTGCAGGTCCTCGCAGCGCAGGCTTGCCGCTGCTAAAACTAAACAGAGCTCACTGAAAGGCACAGCCAATCACATTGGCCATATTTGTCACATGAGGTAGGACTCCGGTAGAGAACGTAACTCTTTCTGCACCGCTGGGTGAATGAGACGTTGACAGATTGGTTTTTTTTTTTTCTTTTTATCGGTTTTGTTTTTCTTTACTCGAAGAGATCAAATTATTGGTGGGGACATGCCCCTTCCGTCCATGCCAAATCTACGCCCTTGGTACATATGTACACACCACCCTGGTCAAGGCCCCGCCAGATGCAAAGGCCGAGCTGGAGGGAGGAGGCATCAGTCTGCCAGACGCAAGACTGGCCTGTGTGACTCCCACAAGACACAAGGTCCACACCTAAACAGCCGCTCATGGTCAGCCTGCAAGACACTAGGCCAAGCGAACAGACAGGCTACCTCAGAGGGGCACCCACCACCTCCTCCCCAAAAGAGGAGCTGGCTGCCACATTCAAGTGGTAAAACCTATTAAAGGTGGTAGCCGAGGACCATGATTCCGCCACACCAATGGTAGAGACAGAGGAGCCCCTCAACAAGAGGTGGCCACCCCATGGGATGAGTGGGCCCGCACTCCTGAGAGAAGGGGAACCCCTGCAGTGGCATAAACCTGCCGGGTTTAAAAGACTGCTTATTTTAGTTAATATTTTGATCTGAAATAAGATTAGTCTTTATCAATCAATTACGTCCCACATGTGTTTAAGGTGGTAGTAATTAAACCAGTATGTAAAAAGCCATCACATGACCCATCTGTCTTAACTGTAGGTCAGCCTCCAATCTTCATTTTACTTTTAAAAATTCGTGAAAGAGTAGTTGTAAAACAGCTATCTGATCATCCGCAGATGAAAATAGTTTATCTGAAGAGATGGAGTCATGTTTCAGAGCTCATCATTACAAATTACCTTTTTATGGCCTCTGACAGTGGACTGATTTTTCTGCTCCTTCTGCTAGACTTTAGTGCAGCATTCAATACTATTGACCACAATATGTTATTACAGAGATTATAGCATGCCATAGATACTGAAATTACTACACTGGAGTGGTTTGAATCATATCTGTCTAACAGACTCCAATCCAATTCAAAATCATTCTGATTCGGCACTATATAAATAAAAATGAACTGAATTGAATTAACTACAAGTGCCTTAGTATCTCACAAGCCACTCGGAAACATGATAAAAATTCATGAAGGTTAGCCACGTCCAAATATCTAAAAGAAGTGCTGAGTGGTCAGCTGAAGTGCAGGAATAAGATCCAAGCCATCAACGCATACGCCCTACCTGTCATCTGATACCCAGCAGGAGTGATAAACTGGTTACAGGAGTAGACAGATACCACTGATGTCAAGACACAAACACTACTCACATTGAACTGAGACCTCCACCCTCAGTCCAGCATCCTGAAAGCACTTCATGATAACAAAAGGAGCAAAATTTTCACACAGGGCCAGGTGGGTTTAGACAGCTTGTTTCCTTTAATAAATGGCATTACTATTTAAAATAATTTTGTATGTGCTTGGGTTATCTTTGTCTAATATTCGAATTTGTTTGCAAATACTCACGTAATACCTAATATGCCATAATAAGATAGCTGTTCTTTTGTTTTTTTGAAAATGACAACAACAAATAAAAAAATAAGGAAAGGCAAAAAAAAAGTAAGATGTCTTCATCAGTGATGTTTAGAAGTTCTTATAAATACCACATATTTCAGTGCTGTATTTTAATCTTCTGATAAAAGCTTTGCTGAAAGCAACAGGAGTGAACCAGTCAGGGTCTTTGCTACATTTTAGCCCATTGGGAGATGCTCCGCGTCATACCTGGAAGGGGCGGAGCTGTTTTTCTAAAGATCCCGCGCTGTGCCGAACATGCAGAGAGTGCGTGAGAAACGCCTGGAGGAAGTAAGAGGCAACTGCGACTGTTGGAAAATTCAACACTGCGCTTTCTTTGCTGTGTTTTTAAAATGTGGGCACGAGCTGTGTTGTGCGCGGTGCTACTATCTGCGCTGTGTCCAGCGGGGAAGACGGAAGCCGAGAGGGACGAGAGAGAAGTGCAGGACTACCACAACTCCAACAGACTGGTAAATCCGAGTGTGGAATATTTACAATATCTAATATTTTAATACACACACACATAAAGGTATTTTGTGATGAAAAGGGGGTTCATACGCTTTGCTTTAATAAAAGTTATATATTTTTTTTATTAATCCTTTATGTATCCAGGTAAAAAAATCTCATTGAGATTAAAAATCTCATTTCCAAGAGAGACCTGGCATCATAGCAACAAAAGTCACATACCACATAGGTATATAACATTTAAAACAAATACAATATCCCATACAAACATTTGTAAAATATACAATAACAGATCAAATTAAGAGTACATTTAAAAACAATCACACTGTTTTTAAATGTACAATTTCAGATCATATCTTTGGATATGATCTGAAATTTCTTCTGTTTAAGTATTTAACATATATACCTCTTCCAAATGTATGCTGGACAAACTTCTTATGCAGAACTGAACCTGTAGTATCAAAATAAAAGCACTCATTCTGTAGTGAAATCTCCATTAGTGTCAGCTTTTTTGATCAAATTTTGGAAACTGTAATAATAATAGGTGGCTAATGTTTTTCATTGCAACAATGAATTTGTAAAATGTAAATAAATTAGTAACTATTTGTTAATTGATGTATAACATTTCTGGTTGCATTATGAAGATTTGCTTATTTTTGTGTTTGACTGATTTGATTGCTCAGAGTTAAGAGGACATTTTCAGCATGAAAAGTATAAATGTATGAGAGTTGTGTTTTTTCATTCAATTAATCAAACAATAAATGAACATCAGATTAGTAAATAATGAAAATTAACCCAAAACATCTTCAGTTAATCTATTTATATTGGCACCAAACTCATAAAAGCTGTCAGGTTCCATGTTATTCAGTGACACAGCGCAGCATGGTGATTTAAATTGGTTCAAATCTGATTCATCTCTTCTGTGAGTTTGCGCTTCAGCTTTCCCCAAAGCACAAAGATATGCATGTTAAATTAATTGGCTATTTGAAATTGGCAATTGATGTGAGATAGACAAAGTGCTTGAAGTGTATAGAAAAGTGTAAATCTCTATATGAATGTATGGAGGGGGGGGGAGGGGGGATTTGTATGAATTTAGCAGATTATTAAAAAGCTGTTACTGTATTTCAAACGAGATGTCATATCGAACAGAAAAATGTAATCCTATAGATCTGGCTGCCTAATTAGTCCACTCAATATCCTTTAGTTCCTATAACTGTACTGCTTCTAACTAAGGCAGTACAATTCTAAAAACATGAGCCATAAGACAAGTCAATAATGAGAAATATGTGGAATATCTTTTGCAAGAAATACTGACAAGTGTCAAGCTGGAGACTTTTAATTCTTGTCTTCTTTTGCCTAAATTCAGTTAATACAATTGCTTATTGTTAGTTTTATTATTGGCAAATTGATGTTTAAAGCCTTTGTCATAGATGGAGCAATGCTGTTGGACAGAAAATGACAGAATGGCTGGATGACAGTGACTGATGCACTAAAGTGTTCTCCTATGTTTCCAGGCTTAATTTTGACCACACATTAGCTTCACGTCTGTTGTATTTTTGTTTTTCTCAGCTTGGTGCGCTGCATGAAGTGCTGGAGAGACTGCAAACCAAGAGAATTAATCCCTGGGAGAAGAAGTATGGACAGGTCCCCTCTGTGAGTCACTAACACTATACTCTGATTTAACACTTGTGACGAAAAATGTTTAAAACATTTATAATTTCTCCAAAAGTGTATAACATTCTAAACCTCAGTGCAAAGGTGCTCAAGAATAAAGGTATAACAAAAATGCAAAAATGTAATGGAAAAAAAAATCAAAAACAGCAACAGTGCACCAAAGCTGAAGCAGCATTTTACTGTTTTAATGATTAAAGGTATGATTCCCTCTGGAAAAGTGCTTTTCTCGGCATCAGAGATCGTCCTTGCTGTGCCTTTCTTTTTTTTTTTCTGACAGCAGTTATGAATGACTTCTTTTGGACTGCAAGAAAGTATAAATTAGCAGAATGGTTGTGTTAACGTCTTAGTGATACTTTGTGAATTTTCATTCCATGAAGTCCAGAGTTTGATATTAAAAAGTTATTTGTGTTCACAGTGTGATCTTGGGGAATACTGTGCCATCAGGAAAGGATCTCGGATTGGGAAGATGTGCGACTGCCCCCGAGGAGCTTTCTGCAACTTCTTCCTCCTTAAGTGCTTATGAGCAAATTAAATCATGTCACAAAAGTCTATTTTAAATTGTAGATTTAACCTTTAGAATGGAATGAATCCTTTGTCAATTTTTATGTGAAAACATTTGTGTGCTGCATTAAAGGTGTTTTATCTTGCTTTTAAAAATGTAGAGGTTTTTTTTTTTTAATAAAGTACACAGGCCTTCTCATAAGTTTTCATACATTGCAAGATGTGTATGTAAAATCCTGACTAATCAGGCAAAAGACAGGAACCCTGTTCAAGCTTGCAGTCCTTGTATCAACACACATATGTAGCATAAATGTAGCCTTTTGGGATCTGTGAGTCATATTTCCTCTGATGATAAAAGCCAGTCTTGACAAAAAGTGTTGAGGTCATGTAATTTCAAACTATTAATGTAAAACTTAATGAGAAAAAGTAGATCGTAGCACAACCGAAGCAGAAAAATCTTTGGATAGCTTTCCACCGTGTGTTTGTGACATAAACGTTTGACTTGCTTTTCTACAGGTCCTTTGACAGTTATTTTCCAGTCTCCTAACAGTGATGCCATCATGATTATGGTTATGGTCACCATCATGGTAACCATAACCCAGGCTTAGAAGACACACAGCTATGCAAAATTTTCATTACCTATTTTTTCCCCTCTTTTGTCTAAAGCAGCTGTTTTCAGCCTGTATTGTTTTTACGCTTTTCCTACTATTTTTTGTCAAATCAGCTGCTCTGCTGCCAGTAGACTTTACCCTTTAACCTTTATTACTATCAGGACAAACGTAAAGTTATCATGACTTAAAAAGGCTACATCAAATTATGTAACACATAAATATAACAGATTCGATGAAGTTTAAAAAAAAAGGCAATCCACCACAATTTGACAGGAAGCAGCACCTGATCAATCAGAACCATTATTTGTTAGTAAATGTAGAATGGGCTGTTTATTAAAAATGACTTTCAATTGTGTGTCAAAACAATGAAATCAAAGGACAAACATGTTCCTAATATTAAGCAGCCTTGTGTGGCCTCTTCTGTTCCTCCACATAATTACTGGCATGACTCAGTTTAAAAGCATCAAATTTACAAACATAATTGTATTTTCAGCCCATAATTGATGGGGTTTATTTAGTTTCACCCAACTGGTCCTACACTTATGAGAAAAGGATAACTTAACACCTCAAGTTTGGAGAGGGAAAACATAAAACAGATGTCCACAAATCACCAGTCCTACAGCAGAGCTCTTTGTCCCAAATGGATTTTATTGGGAAGATACTGTACAGAGCTTAGACTCCTCGGGGCTGCTTGAAGTTCATGCCGACAGTAGGTTGGGTGACCTGCAGGTTGGACAGGCTGCCAAAATCCTGAGGGACATAAACAAGACACTGGTTTAAGAACTGATCTGAAAGGAGGTGACTGCAACTCAATATCAACTCAATACTCAATGTCTGAGAGCACCAGGGTCTGACAGGAACAGACAGTCCAGCAAACACAGGGAAGGCTCACATGTTTATATGCCTGTAGTTAATAAATGACCTGGCAACAAAGGCGCCATGATCACCTTTCGATACAGGCTCAAGGGAAATGCAAAAGCAACAGCAAAGTTACACAGCTAGCTGTCTGCGTCTTCTTGATGGAATGGTCCTTCAAATATTTTGGCCTGCTGTGTAGCACGACTACCCGGCTGGTTCGTACTTCAGCTGTGGTGAGTACATTTATATTCACTTATTACCAGGCATGTGTGGCTGCACCAGCATAAACACTCATGTTTTTTTTTTAAATGCTGTGTCCTGAAATAAATACATGATGTGAAGGTTTTAATATAGTGATGTTAAACAAAATGGTTGGGGGATCTAACAGCATCACATGAACAACAACACACTTGACAAAAACTGCCAAAATCAGTGTGAAAAACTAAGTACACCCCCATGACTCCCAATCAGGTTGAGGTTTGAACTTTGACAAGGCCATAGTTCCCTTCTTTCGCTGCATCTCTGTTGGAGATTTGCCCCTGTACCGTTTCCTGACCAAAGCTGATCATTTTGAGATACAGAGTACAACAAGACGTCCTGTGGCTGCAAAAGCAGCTCATATCACTGGTCTCCTCTGTCCATGGGGCGTAGTTTTAGAAGTGTGTGGTTTATCAAAGCCAAGTAAAAGCATTTGTTGATAAATGACCAAAAAGAGAAATCACTACCTTCATCTGTTACACATTTATTTCAGCATCGTGTAATTATTTGTCTTCAAACAACAGGCCTAACACAGTACCCTTGTACATTTTAAGTAGTAATACTATTTTTACTTCATAACAGTGAAAAACTTATTGTTAAAATTATTTAACATGAACACTTAAATTTATCATGTAAACATGCCAGATTTAGCCAGAGACTCATTTTCATCTGCAGTCCCTGGAAGGCTGATGGTGTTTACAGACAGAACAGAGCGTTTGTCCTGGAAGTCCTTCAGTGTTTTTTAATTATACTGCTATCAATTTTAACATTTACATGCTATCTGAGGCCCGTGGAATCTAAGGTGCAGGGTTTGTTTGGTTTTTCAGTTTATCTGAACACTGCATTGTCTGACATTGGGCTGAATTTGCTGGGGTGTCCACTCCCAAGAAGGTCGGCAACTGTCTTGAATTAGAAACCGCTTTAGTTACCAAATACATGTACACGTGCATGGAACTGGATTTGGGCTATTTCTTTGCCTGTAGTGTACATAACAGAGTAGACAACAGCACATATAGCATACTTATATGTGTTTAAAAAAAAGAGGAAAAAACACATGTTGTCCCATTATCTAATTTTTTTTCTGTCTACGACATTTCAAAACAAGTTTTAAGGGCATGCTGCACTTTGACTCTCTGGTTTAAGTGGCTGTTTTTAAAAGCTCCCTTCTTGCTGCTGGAATCGGACCGTTACAAGCTCAGGTTGATTCTAGTAAAATCCTTTACCTGGAAATTCTGCCATTTAAAAGCGGAACACAGGGACAGAGGCAAATATGTCCCAACAAACTGATTTCAGCCATTTAAATGCTTCTGTGCTTTAAATAAAATCTTCTGGTTTAAAAGGCCTGAACAGCAACCTCCACTCTGACAGTAACACTGGTTACACAACAACTGCCAGTTTTAATGAAACACTAAAATGGATCAAAGTTTTCTGAAGTTTTCAAACCCTCTGGTTCCTCTGAAGGCGATTCGTGACCTCCCTTGATGTTGCTTGATGAGATGTGCCTTCCTACAACTCCTCTCTAGAACTACACAAACTTTTTCTAAAGAGCTTCACTGGCTGGATACGATTCAACACTCAAACTCCATTAACTCCAACCATTTTTTTTATTTCCCAACTCAAGACCAATTGCTCTGTTATCATTAACAAGATTAGATGCCTGTGTCTGATCTAAGTCATTCCACCATTAAACATCTAACAAATCAGCTTCTTATTTCTGTCATTACCTTTGTGAGCCTGTTGCTTTTACATCTTTTTATTTTCATTTGTAGTTGGAACAGGCCTTTAATTCTAAGATTTATGTCTGATCACATAATTTTTCAGTAGTTTGTTTTTGTGTTTAAAAGGTAAAAAAAAAAAAAAGCATAACACGGCACACAGAGGATTCAATTTGTGAGAGGATTTGTTTACTGTATAACAGAACCTTGATTTTAATCAGTTAATACATTAACCGCTAAGCCCCAGCAGAGTAAGATGAAAGTAAGTACCGCAAAAACTGTACTTGTTCTGTCCTGTTACAGAAAGACTTACCAGCAGCTTCAGCATCTCCTTGGTGTCGGGATCAACTTCAATCAGCTCCTGGTCCAAAGCAGACACCTGGACAGATAAACACGCAGGAATCACATTAGCCATTATCTCACACCTCAGTTATTTCCACAGTTACAAAGTAACACTGTATTATTTTGTTTACTTATATCCATCTGTTGTGTTTAAAAAAATTGTATGAGTGCACAAAAAGAACATAAAGTCCTTCAAAACTCAAGAAAATTTGTATGTGTTGTTTTTTTTCTGCATTGTGAATCACCTGCCTACAGACCATAATCACAAAACAACTGGTAGAAAAAAAGGTGTTCGGTTCAGGCAGACTACCAGGACACAAAAAACACATAACAGGCACAATTTGGTTTAATGTGTCCAAAAGCCCCATCAGGGCTGGACACTCGACTGTTCCAGCTCCTGACCATGTTTGCACTTCTGAGATCACCTGTGGATAAACTGGTTAAAGCAAACACTCACAAATATATAGCTCTGTCTTGCAGCCAGTAACAAAATGTATGAAGCCAGTGGTACAAAACTACGGTTTTATTCAAATTTGCAACGTAGATGCACGCATACTGAAATATTGGCACACTACAATGCAGACTTTTTTTATTTGCCTTTTTTTATTTTATTTTCTACTTTGTACATTCTCTGCTATTACTCTGCTCTATTACTGTTAAGCTCAACTATTTCTCCAATAGATGAAACAAATCAAAACCCAAACGCCAGATTGAGTGAAGATACTTTCTAATCCTAATCAAATGTTAATGGGTAAAAAGGAAATCAAAAGCTTCAAACACAAACAGATAGGGATGCTATAAAACATGGATGTAGATTCCAGGATAGGGAAGATTAAGCCAATGTGGAAATATCGCCAACCTGCATTCTATCTGAAAGCCACCAGATGGCATAAACTGTGGTTGCAAAGAGGCTCCAGATTCTAAAGAATCCTTTTATCTTGGCCTCTGTCCTGTGGAGTTTATGGTCTTAGTCTCTTACTCTGTATTACAATAAATAAAAGAAACGGTCTGCAGTGCTCACGCAGAGCAACTTTCAAGTGTCTTTCTTTTACTGCCTTCAACAGGCATCGTTACATATGTCTGGAAAAATGTTTGTTTAGAAATTAGAATTACTCTAGAGTGATTGTTGCAAACAGATTGAATTTAAGTGCCAATTTGATTCGCACAATCCAAAACTGATTCCATCTTATTGCCATTTTATCCCCATCTTGATGCACTAATATTCCTTCGAAAACAGAACCTGACTGGGAGTGATCTCAGACCTGATAATATTTTTAAAGGGACCAATTCAAAGGCAGGAAAATCACGAGTTGATTGGTCATGGTCACAATAATTATGGTTGTGCCGTAGTTTCCAACCACTGGTATCCCTAGTGCAACTGTAGCCTTACAGGCTTGTGGGATGAGTTTTGTGCAGCATGTTGAGGTGCCTGGAACAATAATTGAGATCCATCATACAGTTTACATGCAACACCTTAATATTTATAAATGTGAAACAGTTTGATGTTTTACACAATTAAATGTCAAATTTAGAAATCCATGAGTTTAAAAGTGCAAATAAATTGATCTTCAGAAAAATTAGACTTATTAAAATGTACTCATTCCACTCCTTTACCCAAAATAATATCCAAGCTTTTGCTTTATTTCTTAACATTTGTTTAAAAAAAATAAATGTGCCAAATTTGCCAAAAGAAAAGTTTACTAAGGTAAACTGGAGCAGTTGGCAATTATAACGACAATACTGTAACACTACAGCCATATTTTCTTTAAAAAAAAAAAGTCAGCGGTTCCCCTCAAAGCTGTGTATTTGTAGTTTTAATTGTGAAGACTTAGCACAATTTAACCCCACATTTCACAATAACAAAAATTGTTTCAAAAACACTTAAAAACAGACTTTTTAGGCTAATAATGCACAGATTTGGCTATTATTCTGTGCCTGACCCATTTAATCAATCACATAAGCTACCAGACCTCAGTATCAATGGCCTGCTGATGCACTCTTGATGCTTTTCAGCTCTATATTGCAGCAAATAAATCCACACATTCACAAATAAAAATAATGGGGACAAACAGTGATCTGTGCACTCTGCTGACAGCCTTCTTCATCTGTATGCAAAATGAAAATTACTGATGCAGCAATTTAGCCATTCATTCTTCACTTTTTATCTAGTTGTATATTGCTGTAATATTGTATGATTACAATAGACTTGCCCAGCACATGAACCCTGTAGTACCATGTACGTTTAGTTACGTGACCACTTGTGGATCAGGCTCAAACTTCAGTCAACAATCAGCAGATCGTTCAGCACTAGGGCTGGGCCATATTATACCGTTCACGGTAATACCGGTATAATGTTAGGCAACGATA
>NW_024582530.1:1259756-1288531 GCF_018398535.1 Haplochromis burtoni | reverse complement strand
CAGCTTCTTGTTTAAGTGAAAATAAATGGAAGGTTGTCTTTTTGCGCTAGTAATGTTGTGGAGTTGTATTTTGTCTCGCATCAATTATATCGTCAGTTATATCGTTATCGCAAATTTTCAAATATATATCGTGATAAATATTTTTGGCCATATCGCCCTGCTATATTCAGCACCTCTCACCACAACATTTACAAAAACACCTATGGCAAAATTAGAAAAAGATACAACAGGAACTATACTAATGGTCCCATTGGTTCCGGTAGCATGCTACCAGAATCAACAAGTTTTACAAGAGCAGATTCACTGCTTTTACCCGGTCTGGTATAACCAACACAGTGATGCGTTCACTGACCTCTGGTACATAGTTGTCTCTCCTCTCTCTCTCTTCCTCCTGCAGTTTGATGGAGATTCCTCTGACTGGACCCCTCTGAATCCTCTTCATCAGATGTGTTACATACCTACAAGTGGAGCAACGCACACAAAGTTGTCATCACATGGAACTGCCATGATAATACCATAGAAATTTGTACATATTATAGAAATGTCATGTAGGGACATGGTTACTATAGCAACACCATATGTTAAGATTCCCAAATGCATCGAGACAAGCCTGGGCTTGTCTGAGACCAAGAGCCAGGTGCCAAGGCACCAGTATACCCTCCATACTGGTTGCTTTGCTACCGCAACATCAGTACAGTCACTTCTATTTGTGCCATATAAGCACTGATATAGAAAGAGAAGAAATCAAAACCAGAAGCAAAGACACTGCCCAGTGTTTTTTTCCCCTCTCACAAACTCGGGTTTTCAAACTGTGCAACATCTCCCTCATATATCTGTGAATCTCTACGCTTCTGTAGTGAATACCATTAAAATGGCGGTAAAAACGGACATGATCATATCCTGGTGTCTTCAATCCGGCTGCAGCAGCCATGGTGCAACACGCCAGGCTACAAAAATAGATAACTGTAGGTGGTGTACGACACAAAAACAGCAGCCCACACCAACAGTTATGACCTTTTTTTTTTTTTTGCACGTGGTGAGCATACAAACATCACCAGTCTCTGATGATGTATTTTCATGAAATAACACTATAATTTTGAGGCTTTTTAACCCACCTCTAATCTAAAAACACTGATGGTTTTGGAGTGTGTTTTGGTACAAAAGTGACTTAAAAAAATGATGAAATAAATGCTAACTCTGCTGCGAACTCAGATTCCACACCACAGGCCTTCCATCAATATCTGCCTACTTAACAGAAAAATGTATTTATTTAATTAATGTCTACCATCC
This sequence comes from Haplochromis burtoni, assembly GCF_018398535.1. Lineage (NCBI taxonomy): Eukaryota > Metazoa > Chordata > Actinopteri > Cichliformes > Cichlidae > Haplochromis > Haplochromis burtoni. The sequence goes on along the minus strand of NW_024582530.1, from coordinate 1,287,241 downwards.
CAGGAATTGTTTGCATGTCTTAGAGCATCAGGGTCTGATAGGAATTGGCAGTCCTTCAAACACGGGAAAGGCTCAAAGGTTTATCTTCCTGTAATTTTTAATGACCAGGCAACATAGACGCCATGATCACCTTTCGATACAGGGTGGCAGAAAAGCAAGACAAATTTGTGGTTGTGGGCTCCACTTTGCAATAGACAACTCACCCAGCGATCTTGTTGCGGAGCTTCTTGCTGGGGATGATGGCTATTTCTTCGCACACCCTCTTGTTGGTGTGGAAGTCATTTCCCAGCCGGGTGTAGTATTTTTCGATGATGACCCTGGCAGCCTTTTTCACCGTCTTGGTCCTGACTCGTCCCTGCATGAAGAGAACACATGTTTACTCGTTACTCCTAGCATTTGGGTAAACTATCGGAACAGTCATTCTGGCACCATTTCTTTAAAAAACATCCGTTTGCCACCATGAGTGGAATCTAAATCCTATTTTAGGCCTGGCCAATCTGCAGGCAACTCCCTACCTGCAGGCTGACCAGGTCAAAGCTGTGGCAGTCCTTGATGTTATATGGCTGATTTTGCACACAACCTCCATTTCCATCATCTTGGACTGTACCAGGCAATGCTAGTCCTTGTTCTGCTCTGCAACGTCAGTGAGCTCAGTGTAGAAGCACATTAAGCAGTTTTCCTCCTGCTGCAGGTTCTGGCTGGAGCGGTCCTCCTGATCACAGTGGGTCTCCTGCACAGCAGAACAAGGACTAAAGGCATCAGCTGCTGCCCAAAATGGTAGAGTTGGAGTCCATCTGACTGGAAGATTACACTAAATGAACAAGCGGCTAAATGAATTCCTGGACGAATACACCGAAGACATAAAGAACCAATTTTACAAATAGGATGAAGAGGCCGAGGTAAACGTACCAACATCCCAAAGTAGTATTGAATTGAATAAGGTTTGTGAATTATTATTATTGATAGCACCATCTATATTTGTTTCTTAAAGCCTTATGTGAGCCTGTGCTAATTTTGTTAGTTTTATCTTGTTAATGTTTAATATTATACATTTTTGCCTCTGGGTTGCTCTAACTTCCTTGGAATAAAGTTTACCCTTAAACTTGTGTGTCAGACGTTGTTTTTGGATTAATGTGGTGAAGTATCTTCAGTATTCTGAAATCACTTGACCGAAGCACTGTGCGGCTGAAGACAAGCTCCCAACTAGATCAGGGACTGCAGCCTCCAGAGCAGCATTAGCTTCCTCAACGACACACAAGCTAACACCTGAGTTGGCCATCAAGCTAAGGTGAGCTATACTCTTCGCCAATTTAACCATTTTAACGGTTCGTGAACAAACAAATACCGCCTAGGTTGTTCTGTCAGTCCTCTCGACATTAACCGATAAAAACCCGAACAAGCACCGCGGCTCATTCAGCCGGTCGCTCCGTCAGCAGCAGCGTTACAGAAGCGCCGATAAAAAGTCGCGTTCGTATCATCTAACGTCAATACAGCGGCCACAAGGAAAGATTATTGATCTGCTGCTTATTGGTAAGGTTAAACGGAATACAAAACATTTTAAACGACAGGATTAGAACAGATAGTGTAGGTAGTCATATAAAAAACACCCACCATGTTGGATCGGCCCTGGTAAAAGAGAACAAGCACACTTCCGGTGGAAGCTTGAATCCTCGGGCGGAAGTTGATAACAGAAACGTTCTGTCCCTGCAGCGACCCCTCCGACCGTAAGCTAAACAACAACCTCCAACATGCACGTCTCTACAACAGACAAAAAACGCTTTCTTAAAATTTTGTGTTGTTTACCAGCTTTTCTCCTCACTGCCCTGCCATGCTGTTTGTAAGTCAGAAATTTTCAGCGTGTGATCTTGAAGATGTTTCCATATATGAAAGAGAAATATGCATCTACAGGCGAAACAGAAAGTAATAGAAGAGAAAATGAGGAGACCTCAACTGTTTCTTTGACCCTTGGTTTGATAAACTTACTACGTTAATGAAAGTGGTAAAATGGTGGGAAAAATCACAAGACCACAAGGCCAAAGCTCAAGAGGAAAACAACGTTTGATTGTGTATTGCTGGTTAAGGTTATGTATGGAGGAAAGCAAATAAAGTGTGTCTTGCGATATATGCCAAATAATGAACCTGACCTAACAATACAAACAAAGAAATACTGATAACATGACATATCAGATGGTATATAGCCTATGTTCCACAGAGGTGAATACAGGTTAACTTGTTCTATGATGTGCCACCACTTTGACAGATAATGATGGATACAATTGAAAAAATGGCAAAAATCAAAAACATTGATTAATCGGGGAATACTGTTTTCATGAAGTGGTGTATATATATGGTCTGCAAAAGTGCTTAGGTCAAAGTAACATCTTTGTGGATGGCACGACCCAAAGTTGCCCAACAGAACATTGCCCAAAACATGCCTCTGCCAACTTGCCTGCATAGGGAATGCCTAGGGAACACCTGGCACCAGGATGCAGGTGCTCCCTAGGTAAGAGAAAATGTAGCTTACACCAGTTGAGGTATGTAACATGTGACATTATTGTGATAATAAAATAATACCGTTATTGATCCCAAGGGTAAATTTGTGTCTGACATGGCCCATCTGCTATTTGTATGAAAATTAAAAAGCCTAATCGCTGTGGGAGCAAATGTTTTTCTGTATTGCTCTGTTGTACAACAGACAGAGAGGAGTCTTCTATTACTCATCTTCCATGAAAATGTTGTACAGTGGGTGATCAGAGTTATTCACATCCCCAGCATGTACAGTCTGGCTCCAGCGCCAGCTTTCTTCACTAGTTTGTCTAATCTCTTTGCATCCTTGTATCTGATGCTGCACTGCAGCATAGAACGGAACACTTGCCACCATAGACTGATAGAACACCTGCAGCAGCTTACTGCAGATGTCAAGAGATCTTAGTTACCTCAACAAAAATAGGCAATTTTGCCCCTTTTTTATAGTTCATCTTTATTCGGGGACTAGTCTCCTTGACCAATGTCTCAATTTCATTTGCAGATGACACCTAAATGGCACAATAAAGGTTTAGTCTGCTAGGTGGGTGTTATTTTTAAATAAAAGGTCACAAAGTTTCATGTATGATGGTATAAAACAATCTCAAGAGATAAGATAAGATAAGATAAGATAAGATAAGATAAGATAAGATAAGATAAGATTGTTGGACAACTCATGAAACATCTGCTCACATCTGGCTGAATTCAGTTGTGTAAATCCAAAAAGTGCAGTAAACCTCAAACCAGCAGCAGCACAGGTCAGCTGATCACAGCTTGTACACTAAGAAAATCTACTGGAGTGCTCAGTAGAAATTATTGTGAGTTGTGATTATTTTCCCCACACTGAGTCGCTCCATGTGATTTTTGGGTTCCCCCAAACGCTGAGTCCCACTTTTAAAGTCTTCCCCACTCATTTTCCTCACATCACCCTCTCCATTAATATAACAATAAGGTTTTGTTAGTGTTGCATGAAAGCGTTGCACCTGGGCTTTGCCCTCACCTCAGAAAATCTGGAAAGAGAAATGAGTGATATGTGTCTTTGTGCCTCTGATAGTGTATTATGATGTGTATTTCAGGTTAGCACACTTTTAGAGAAGCCCATAAAGAGCCTGGGACGGTGCTACAATGCAGAACTCAATGATACGTGACAACTAGAACAACCAAGGCAGAATTTGGCTAATGACCTCAAGCGGATTAACAACACTGCACTCCTAGGGAAACTGAAGTGCTGGTGCTTCCAGTTTGGGTTATTACCCAGACTACAGTGGCCGTTGACCATGTATGAGGTCTCACTCAATCATCCCAATCGACTAGAGAGGCTAGTGAGCTCCTACGTTAAGAAGTGGCTTGGACTTCCCAAATGATTCAGCAGCGTTGGACTCTATAGCGACGGGATACTGTCATTGCCTATCCCTAGTCTGGTGGAGGAGTTTAAATGTGCAAATGTGAAGCTTAAGATGTCACTCACGGACTCCCAAGACCCCATAGTGAGAGGGACTGCTCCCACCCAAGCAACGGGGAGGAAGTGGACCCCAGCCACATCTGTGCTACAGGCCAAATCTGCTCTTCGACATCGTGACGTGGTGGGTCCCGTCCAACAGGGTAGAGGAGGATTTGGTCTTGGAGCAGTAACACCTCGGTGGCAACAGGCATCTGTAACCGAACGTCGAAAAATGGTGGTGGAGGAGGTGCGTCGACAGTAGTAAACAGCCAGACATGTCCAAAGCCGTAGTGCTGGCAAGGCAGGGTCGCTGGATGAATTGGGAGAAGCTCTCATGGAATGAAATCTGGAGGATGGAGTCTAATAGACTGTTTTGTAATCCGAGCGACATACGATGTGCTACCTTCCCCAATAAATCCACAGCTGTGGTTTGGAAAGGACCCATCCTGCCCCCTGAGGGCGTCTAGTGATAATGGCTGAGACACCCGATGAATCTAAGGTCCACCACTGACAATGTGTCCCAAATCTTAATATCTAATCTAGATCAGATCTCTAATCCCCCAAAAATGGCAGATTAGGTTGGGTAAAAGTTTCTGGGCTGCCTTTCCTCATAACAGCCATCCCTCAAGATTCTCTCCATTTAAAGCAATGCAATTTCAGGGACTATAACATCTAGTCCTTTTACTGAATCAGGTTAGCACACTGTGAAATCACACAAAAAACTACCTCTGTAAGCTAAATGCATAAGGCCTTTTATGGACATGGTTACTTATTTTTGTGTAGCTTGCCACCAGTAAAAAGGCAGGAGTTATGAACATGTTATGAACTGTGTTATGAATTAATTTTTATTAATTTTTAAAGCTTTGTATTGTACCAATAATATGATTGTGGATATTTATTTTGAATGCTGGACCCCTGAATCCTTGGACCACGTGTTGTAAGTTGATATTTTTGTTGATACTGTGCTAAAACCAATGTTAAAAAGGTTAATCATAGAAAAGGAATGATTAAGGGTTTAAAATGCGGTTCATTTGATTAGTTTTATAGTTTATTTAGTGTCCTAAACTTATAAACCTTTGCTTGATTGACATATTGAATATTCACCGGTCTGAAAACTTCCAGTGAAAGACTGATTTTTGCTGTTAAGTGAGCTAACTGGGATTTCTAATTGGTTGAATTATACTGTGTGATTGAGACCATAAGAGTAAGAGGTTCAATATTGCTTCAATGTTTATTTGGTTTATACCATTTGAAACTGAGTATGTTTAATATCTAATGCCAGTGGTCCGTCGTCGCAGCCCACAAATCAGTAGCATACATTGCGTTGAGTCGCATGTGCGCGCATGCGCGTTTTAGAATAATTCCACTATGTCAATAGGAGCCGTCAGTTCACAGACGACAAACGGTAAGTAAATTATCTTTCTTTTTACTTAAGCAAAGTTTTCTGTTTAGTGATATACGGTTAGGGTGACTGCTGGTCTCACGGCTAATGGCTGTCTAACAGATATAGCTGTCAGTTTGTGCTTTGCGTAAGCCGACCTGACAATGTTTGTTTAACTCCGGCATACAACAAAAGGATAGACATTTATACAAATTTGAACAAGGGAAGATTTGCACATTTATTTTGTGTTTGTTATTTGTAATAACAGAGAAAATCTGGCAAGATAAATGAGTTCGTGTCTTCATTTTTCTGACAATTTCACCTGAACATTTCAGGGATTCGTATATGTGGCATACATATTTGGCAATACTGTTTGTTAAGAATTACACAATTCATATTTTGATTATTTTAAAAAAATCAAATTATAGTTTGTTTCATTTAATAAAGATTTATGCTGGTAGATGCTGCCGATGTCATTTTGTTTGCACTTCATTTCCCATGCGGCATTCTTCTCTCACGTGACTTGTCACAGTCACATGTCAACATGGCTGCCACTGTATGCAACGAAGATTTCACCAACTTACAGCTTCTTCTGAAGGTATGTCAAACATTAACATTTTGTAAAACAGTCGGCTTTCAGAGAGTCTGTTAGTCTGCTAGCTCTTTGTATTTCTCATTCTGTAGACATAAAGACACGATTTTTATCTAAATACTGCAATTTTGTATACAAACTTCAGTGAAGTGGAACTGACCTTAAAAACCTCCAGTGACAGTAAATTGAACCGCAGTAGCAGATTCAAGGACATCTTAGGGCTTCACGTACCAACTGCATGTTCAGATCTGAGAAATTGTTACACGTTAGTTTTAAGTCACTGAGAGTGGATTGTTTTTTCTCTGGAGGCTCCTTCTAAAGATGCAGTGAGAGAGGTTTGTGTGCAGAGTCAAAGAGGTCTGAGTCAGCGGCTAACTGAGAGCACTGCAGCAACACTCGGCATTTCGGAAGCCCAGGCTGCACAGGTAACACAAAAACATCAGTGTGTGTTGGTCCTTGCAGTGTGTGTGGACATACAGTAGTTTACTGACCCATGCTGCAAGCACTTGGCTGTGTTTTGGGGGATATAAAGAAAGTTCCACTAAGTTCAGTCGTTGTATTTTAACTTGAGGACTTGGTTGAAATCGATTAATATAATTTTTTTCCTACCAATTCGCAACTTTAAATGACTGTTCTACATGCACTCACTAGTTTTATTATTATGATATGTGTCAACACTAAAAAACAAACAAAACAAAAAAACCCTCCATATCAAAACTGAAAATATTGTACATTTATGATTATACAAAAAGACCCTTTTCAGGGAAATGGGTCAACAATGTAAAGCTGTTCTGCAGCTATGAAGGTTTATCAAGTCTTGAAAGCTGGTGCTACTAATTCCTACAGGTGTTCCAACTTTTCTGGATTACTTACAAAGCCCCCTCTGTCTGCATAAAACCAGTATTGGAACAAACTGTGGTACCATACCCTCGTGAGCATCAGTTGAACAGTAAAGTACTGCAGAAAGTAGTGTGTTGCTACAAAAATGGCAAGAAGAAGGCAATTAACAATGAAAGGGAGACAGACCATCATAACACTTATAAATGCAGGCCTTTCCTACAGAGAAATTGCAAAGAAAGTCAAAGTGTCGGGAGTCCAGTTTCCTTCACCATCAAAAGTAACTCAGAAACTGGGGCAAACTCTGATAGGAAGAGGGCTGGCAGACCCAAAGCCACAACTGAACCAGGCGAGTTGCAGCAATAAAGGCATTGCTAAGACATCGGAATAAGAAAAAGAGGCTTTCCTGGGCCATGAAACACCATCATTGGACTACTGAAGTCTTGAAGAAGGTATTACGGACTGATGAATCAAAATCTGAAATCTTTGGTTCATCACGCAGGATCTTTGTACGCCGTAGAGTAGACGAAAGGATGGTTCCACAGTGTGTGGCATCAACTGTCCAACATGGAGGAGGAAGTGTGACGGTCTGGAGCTGTTTTGCTGGATTTGACAGGTGGTTCACTTGTAGAGCTGGCTTTGGGTGGCCAGTAGAGGAACTACAGTTTTTGATATTTCCTAACTGGGTTAATTTTCTTGATCCTCAAATTTGAGAACAAGGAATCATTACAATCTTGACATTCTTACTTTGAAAATTACTTAAAGTTCAGTGAGCATCAAAATAGTTAACTATTGCTGGCTTTGATCGAGGACTTTAAATAGCTGTAAAACATGTATTTCCAATGTGAATCTGAGTTATTTTCTGTCCTTTAGCTGGTCCAGTCCCTCCATGCACTCTCCCATTACGTCCTTTTCTACAACCTCAGCTCTCCAGAGCAGATCCTCGCTATCTTCCCCGAGTCCTTCCATTCCAGTCTGAAAAACCTGATCACCAAGATTCTGTTAGAGAACAGGTCAGTCCCAGAAAAAGCTTGAATGCTGCACGCTATTCATTTCTTTTAAATTAGCAGTAAACTGTTTTTGTTATTCCCTTCAAAAACCTAAATAAAAATGTTGATTAGAGAAAAAAATGTTATAGATGAAAAAAGTAATGTGGGCTCGAGAGGGAGATAAAGGTATTAAATGTGTTTAACAGGATGAGAAATGTTCTTTCTGTTTTCCTTATCTTACTATTTGCTGATGATGTAACCATAAGCTGTAATTATGTCTGATGTCTCTGCTGTTTTGCAGTGCAACATGGAGGACAGAAGCCCTCAGTAATCAGAGTGAGTAGACTCTATACTCGTTGTTTATAGCTATGCACATATGTGTGTGTTTGTATGCATGTAATGTATGTCTCTCCTTCTATAAACGATACCATGATGGCAAAAGCTGAATTATATGAGACATATATTGTACCTCCGCCTGTAACAGCAAACCTGACAAAAATCAGTTTTTGCCTTGTTCATTGCAATAATGTAATTTATGTTGCTTTGTAAAAGCAATTTGGCTGGATCACCATTATATGTGGAAAACGATGGGGATGATGTCAACATCTGTCCATATATTTTGCAGTTTTTACCATTATACTGCAAGAAGATTTGACTGGGAGTTTATCTTGCCATTTCAACCCCCTGTGTTAAAAGACTGTGTCTGTAGGAGATTATTATATCTCAATGTAATGTCCCCTGAAATCATTGAGGTGTGTGTGTGTGTGTGTGTGTGCGTGTGTGTGCGTGTGCGCGCATGCATGGATGCACCCAGTCTCTCTCCCTCAGCTGAAGGACTTGGATTGGAGAGTTGACATGGTGACCAGCTCAGACTCAGTCAGTCGGATGTCGGTGCCAACCTGCCTGGTTCAACTCAAGGTCAGTGTGAGACCACCTGCTTCAGAATATTTGTTTTGCATAAATATGAGCTAAAGCATTATCAGCTACAAAAGTTATGAAAGTAGTGTCATGAACGTTCATTTACATTTTCCCCCCATATCCCATCCCTGCTCAGCCACTTAGCTACCTGAGCCATGGTCCGAGTAACCCTCATCACTCACACACGAACTCTAGTCAGACCAAGTCCTTTGCACTACTTCTGAGCACTTTTCATGCACAGTTGGTGCAGAGCACCTATAATTTCGTTGTACATGTACAATGACATTAAAAAGCTATTCTGTTTTATTCTAGTGGACCCAATAATGTTTATTTATTTTTTCCTGGAAAAAGTGGCCAAATTTTAATTATCTGCGACTATCTGGGATCAACAATCAAAGACAGGTGGCTCTTTAATTTAGCAAAAAAGGTCCACCAAGGCCACTTCTTCTGTAAATTTCTGCTTCTTGGTCTACTCAGGCAGTGTTTGAAAAATCCATTATGTTCCAGTGGTGATCTCATTTACTACTCTCAAGAGATCACTCTGACCTGCAGATCTGACCCTGCATCACCCTGCAGCTGGTCTGAGTGACATATACCATTGACACATCAACCACCATCAGCCCAGATACCAGCCAGTTATTTATCTCTCTTGCATCAGATCCAGGAGCCGTCCGTCTCCCACGATGTGCAAAGAAAAACTTTTGGACATAACAATAAAGTGCACATCATGCGCACATATTCATGTATCGTATTATATAATCATATATCCGATGTGTTATAACATACAATGCAATACTACTATATTATATGAGGCATTATATAAGGATTGAAATAAAGTCTTACATCAATCAATCAACGGGATATTCCAGTGTTTTAGCTTTAGTATAACTGAGATTTTAACACAGTTTAACAAACACACTCATTCCTAAATAATTGTTGAGTAAACAGTGATACTATTCACGTTTCATACTGAAGGTATGGTCAGAGTGGGTATATTCATATAATTCTCGACATTCACAAACATCCAAACAACAATGCATTGACTCATTTGTGTTTGGAGGCAGAGTAAACAGAGGCGGCAAAAGTACAGACTTTCTGTACTAAAGTAGAAGTACAGATACTAGTGTTAAAAATACTCCAGTAAAAGTTGAAGTACTGATTCAGCTTTTTTACTCAAGTCAAAGTGAAAAAACACAGGCTCTGAAATGTACTTGAAGTTAAAAAGAGTAGCTCCTTGAAGAACAATTCTACTAACCATTTTTGTACAAAGGTAACTGAACCTTGTGCTAAATGAATATAAACAATATCAGTATACGAGAGTGCAAATATTTTTCCAATCTAAATTCTCATAAAAGATTCAATCTGTTATGTAGAAGAGAATGTAAAAAAACAAACAAAACTATTTTCTGTTGCCTGCAGGGTGACTTTGTCTCCACACATAAACAGTAAAATGAGTACAGTCAGGGGTTACAGTCGGATTTAGCAGGTGGGGGAACCCTAAGATCTGTGTAGTGGCTCAGCAAAAGGAAATAATCACAACTCACAATTATTTATAGTATGAGCTTCAGTAGACTTTCTAAGTTTACATAATGTGACCATGTACACAAACACTTGAGTGACATTAGCTCTCCTTCTTTTCTCTCCCTGTGAAATACAGCACCTGGAGCAACACACTGTGTGAGAAATTGCACACAAACAGTTTGTGTTTGCTAATGTTTGCAGAGCTGATAGCAACGTTGAATTTTTGAAATAACCTGTCACTTAAAAAAACATCACTCCCTTCATGCGTTCTCCTCTGCTGTAGCGCTAGCTACATGCAGAAGTACTACAACCACAACATACCTGCACTCCTTCCAGCCCACTTTAATCCCCCCAAGTATAAACACTATAAATGAACCTAAAGTAACAAGTCTGTTTTGAAAATGTAAGGAGAAGAAAGTAAAGATATTTGTTTTAAAAATGTAGGGAATTAATGTAAAAAGTTGTCAGAAAATTAAATACTCAAGGACAGACACCTGAAAATTCAGTACAGTACAGTAACAAAGCATTTGTTACCCATGCTGCAGATTGCTGCGTTGAAAGTGAAATCTTTATCTAATCTTGTGAAAAATGTCATGCACATCTTATTTTTCAGATGGTGGATCCATGTTCATCAGCAGACAGTGAGTCTGTTTCCTCTGTGACTGTGGAGCTGAGTAGGGAGTCTCTGGACACTATACTGGATGGACTTGGACGCATCAGAGACCAACTGTCAGTAGTTGCTGGGAAGTGATCACTGAAAGCTCAGAGACAGTGCTTTGACTTTTACAGTGTGATGCTGATGTGTTTGGACTATCATCTGTGTCTAACAACTGCCTGTGTGTCCCCACTTTGCCCCAGTACAAAAGTCAAGATGAAATATGCTGGAACTATTTCCATCCATGTTGAGTTAGTGCTTTAAGAATTTCTCCAGTAATGAAGGTAAATTGAGACATACGGTCTCACGTCCTGTCTCGTCCTGTTGGTAAACTTGTATACCTGGAACTTGATATAACCCATCAGATTTAGTCCTCACAGTTTTCAAGATAAAATTTATTGCCATACGTCTGCTCTTTACTTTGTATAGAGGTCCCAGTAGTGGAACCATGATAATATGTGTCTACTTCCAGTCAACAGTGAAAAAACTGGTTGCAAATGATTTAACCAGCTGAAATTGTCACAGGTTTCATGTCCTATATATCTGTGTATTAATTTGGTGATTTAGAACATATCTGAATGTTGTTTACCTAATGGATTAGAATGAAATATGTCTTTCATTCTAACTGTTCAATCAATAAAAATTAATTTTAATTGGATCTGCCACAAGTTGAAGCAATTTCCACGTCTTTTTTATCAAGCAGTTTTAAATTGAAGACAGTAGCTTTTGCAGAAGCACTCAATTTATTCCCATTTCTTTCACTAGCTCTATAAAACATAAAACATACCAAAATTGTATTTTTGCACCAACAAGGTGCATAGCACTTTTAGCTGAAATCTTGGCACTGTTGGGCAAACCAGATAAGTTCAGGACAAAAGAAATAGCAAGGTCTAAAAAAATAAAACGATGTACAGCAGATAAAATGTCTTTAAGTAATAGGGAAAATGCCAATTCTGTTCGCTGCAGTCTGAATGCCAAATGTCTTTGGGCAAAATACTAATCACAAGTTGCTCTCTGGTGCATCCATCGCAGCATGAATGTGAGTTAATGTTAGATGGAAGCAATTATATAGAAAGAGCATAGAAAAAAGCGTTTGTGTAAATGAGGCAAGTTGTGTAAAGTGTTTGAGTGCTCACTTCGAGTCGAAAAGCTATCTAAGAACCACTCAATTTACCAATTAGTCTAATACAGCTAACAGGAACCACGTTGCAAAGGTGCCCCACAGACTATCAAACACATACTAGGAGGATGTAAGATGGGACAGTGTACACTGAGAGACACAACGAAGTTGCTGGAATAGTGTACAAAAACATCTGTGCTGCATATGGACTAGAAGTCTCCAGTTTCCAATGGCAGACGCCACCAAAGGTAGTTGAAAACTACACGGTTAAGGTCCTGTGGGACTTCAAATTCCAGACAGATAAGCAGCTGGCTAAACATTCAGATATAATTGTGGATCAGAAGGCTCATAAGACTGCAGCTTGTTATAGATGTATCAATCTCAGTGGAAAGAAACATCAGGAAAGCACATGGAAAAATACAGATGTATCATGACCTGAATGAACAACAGGAGCAGATGTTTAAAGTTCTTGAGAAGGGGACTTTCTCCTGTTGATCTGCCTGCAAGAAAACTGCACTAGCCTCCATCTTGCTGTCATCAACCTGCAAATAGAAAGGGTGGGCCATCAGGATAAAATATATGATAAAATCTAAACCTTTCCAGGAAATGTACCAATTCTCGCTTGGTAGAAGGTGTTGTGCCAGACTGTTATGGTGTTATGGTGTTACGCCAGTCCATTAACTAAAAGAGGAATATGGCAACTGCAAGTGGCTGGATGATGGAGTTTCCTCCAAAAGGTGGCTAAATATAGGATGAGGAGTGTAGATATCCACAGGGATGTCATAGAAAAGCTGATGCTCCGCGTCTCAAAAGGAGCCTATTCATGTGGTTTGGGCATTTGTTTAGGGTGCCTCTTAGACACCTCCCTTTGGAGTTTTTCCGGGCACGCTCAACAGGGAGGAGACCCCAGCATGAACCCAGAACCCGCTGGAGAGATTATATAGAGTTGTGGTTAGAAGTTTATTATTCACTCTGAAAAACACTGGGCCTTTTAACAAACTTGTACTGAATACAGCTTTAATGAATTAAAAAAAAAACAAGAATTTGATGTACAAGTTTTAATTTATTGAGAATTTTCTCTTACAAAAATAATTCTGGCTGGATATTTGATGAGTTCATTGCAATTGGTTGCTTTCCTGGCCTGTATTTTGCTTTTGTAATCCACAAATTTTCAGAAGGATTGATGTTGGGACTTTGGGAAGGCCATTGTGGAAGCTTAATGTTAGTCTGCTTTATCCATTCCAAAACCAGTTTTTATGTGTTTTTGGGATCACTGCAATGTTGGAGCGTCCAAGTTTCAACCACCTAGCTCTTGATTTGGGTTGAAACATAAGAATTTGGGGGTATTCCAAATTCTTAAGTTTCAACCCATTCACTGCATACATTGTATCAGTACCACTGTTGCTAGCTAGCTCCAAAAGATTATGTTACTACCACCACCATCCTTAAAATGGTCAGTGTTCTTAGGTTTTAAAGTCTCCTCTTTAAACCTCCAAACATATATCTTGTTAGTGTAGGCAAATAGCTCAGTCTTTGTGCTGATGTGGCCCACAAGTTCTCTACAAGAACTGGTTCTCGAGATGACCAAGGACCCAATGGTCACTAACAGAGTTCCACTTTTCCTCTATGGAGAGAGAAACTTGTAGAAGGATAATTTCTACAGCACTCCACCCAAAGGTCTGTATTGTAGAGTGGCCAAATGGAAGCCACTTCTCAGTAAAAGGCACATGACAGCCCACCTGGAGTTTACCAAAAGGCACCTGAAGGCAAAAAGTTTTTTCTTCCAACAGGACAATGACCCTAAGCACATGGCCAGTATAAAAAAAAGAAAAGAAAGAAAGAGTGGTTTTAGGACAATTCCTTTGTCCTTAAATGTTCTTGAGTGGCCCAGCCGGAGCCCAGACTTGAACCCAATTGAGCATCCTTCAAGACTGCTCAAAGAAGTTCTACCATTAATTGATATTTTCACCTATCGTTATTAATTGGCTGTGAACTACAGGCCTTTAAGGTTGAAGTAGAAAGCATTTCTTAAAAAGCCATCACTTGACCCAGATTTGTTAGCTAATCATTGGCAAATCTTCAACCTTTCTTTTATCTTTAAAAAAAATGTTGACAGAGTAGTTATGAAACAGCTCATTATCTGCAGAGTAATGGTTTATTTTCAAGAGTTTCAGTTAAATTTCAGATCACATCACAGTACAGAAACAGTGTTAGTGAAGGTTAAAATAATATCCTTATGGCCTCTGACAGTGATCTCATCTCGGTACTTGTCCTGTGAGACCTCAGTTCAGTGTTCGGTAATGTTGACCACAATATTTTGTTACAGAGATTACAGCATGGCATAGAAATAAAAGGCATTACACTGCAGTGTTTTAATCATATCCATCTAACAGACTCAAATTTGTTCTTGTAAATGGAGTTAATTACGGAGTTCTGCAGGGTTCCGTATTAGGAACAATTCTGTTTACATTATACACGCTTCCCCTAGGCAGTACCTTTCGAAGGCATAACATACATTTTTTCCGATTATTATCAAGCTGTCCTAAAAACTAATTAAAAAACCCTCAGTTGATCCAAACAGCAAGGATACTGAGAGGGATTAGAAAGGGCATTTTTCTCCCATACAGGCTAATCCCCACTGGCTCTCTGTTAAATCCAGATTTGAAGTTAAAACCCTTCTCATTACATACCATTTTCAATAATCAGCCCCCATATTATGTTTAAAAGCCTTGTAGTACCGTATTCCCCAAAAGAGCACTTTGCTTTTCAGACTGCTGGTCTGCGGTTCCTAGGGTATTTGAAAGTAGAAGGGGAGTCCGAGCCTTCAGCTTTCAGGCCCCTCTTTTGTGGAACCAGCTCCCAGTTTGGATTTGGGGGACAAGTTTAAGATTAGGCGTAAAGCTGTCCTTGCTGATAAAGCATATAGTTAGGGCTGGATCTGGTGACAATGAATCCACCCTTAGTTATGCTGCAAATGTCTTTGCTGCTGGGGGCTTCCCATGATGCACTGATTATTTCTTCACCTAACTTTTTTACTCACTCGGCATTTAATCGTTAGTTAATAATAAATGATTAAACAAATGTGTCTTTTATCCTGTCTTCCTCCCATTAGTCCCAGTAGAAGGCTGCCTCTCAGCGAGTCCGGTTCTGACAGAGGATTCATCCTGTTAAAAGGAAGCTTACCCTTCCCACTGTTGCTAAGTGGTCACTGAAAAGGGGTCGTTGGATTGTTGCCGCTTCTCTCCATTATTATAGGGTCTTTACTTAACAACATAAAGCATTTTGAAGTGACTATTGTTTAATGGCTCAATAGAAATAAAATTAAAACTGAATTGAACATCACTGGAAATAACTGAAAATGACTGGCACTGACGCGTCCCATCAACCCTGAACTTGAGAGGTTCTGAGAGTAATAATGGGAGAAACTACACTTTAATTTAGTTTCTTTTTGAATGAGGCTGAAACATGTTAAAATGTGGAACAAATTAAGTACTTTGAATACTTTCCAGATTCATTGTATTCTAGTTGACGGGCTCTTTATTTAGTTTTGTGTTTCTTAGCAAAGTTGCTGAATGGTACCAAATTTGTAGGTAATTTTAATAGTTAACAATGACAAGGCTGGCTGGCTAACTAAACACCTCTCCAACCAAGTGACAAACTGATGAAGATAAAAATGGTGACGTCAGACTAAATTTTTGTATTAATTATAAACATATCAATGTGTCATTTATTATTTTTATTTTTGAAAAGTAAAGAATAATACAGATAAAAACAAATCTACTCTTTCAAAGTGTTTGAGAAGTGTCCAATGTCTGGACTGGTATTGTACTGTAAAGCACATGAATTTGTTTTATTAATCAATTTTGCTATTTAATAACAGTCTTAAAAGAGAACCTCCTGATATTAGGAGACATACAAAGTCAAAGAACCTCATAAGTAGTGAGGAACTTGACAGCAGCTCTTAGCTGATGCTAAAACATTCATTGCAGTTAAGACCCTGAGCAGACCTTTCCATCCTAGATGAACAAGCTTGGTACGGACGTTTCCTCGTGATTCCTACACAGTTTCTTGCTTTTTCTTCAATCTTAATAATGTCCTGCGAGTTTCTTTCTGCAGTTAGTTTCATTCGTCACCCTGAAGTTTTTCATCTTGTTCTGTCTCACATATCCAATGTCTTCTGAGCAATTTGGAGAATCTCCCATGACCAGTTGGCGGCAGAAATTCATGGGACTCATAGGCTTGGCCCCCACCAAAAACCCAACAACTCCCTGTTCCTCTTCCCCTCTGCTGTTCTCCATCCCAGCATGCATCTTGTTTGAAACTGACAGCAGATGGACATCAGAGTGTGCATTAGCCACTGTGTGGCGCCGCACACCGCCAACTTTCTCCAGATATGCCTCTCCTTCTTGTTCTACTAGTGGAGAAAGAGATGAGGAGTCCAATGAGCTATGATGCTGTGTGATCATAATCTCAGGCTGGGACTGGTCACCTAGCAGTGCTTCAGATGAACGTAGATGACAGGGCTCTGGTTTAGGAGAAATAAAAACAGAAAACTGATTTCAATCGACAAGTCATTTTTGTTTCATGTCATTACTTCCAGAGTCTTTTTTCAGTAAGTGGATTGCACATTCAGATTAGATCAGACTTCTTCTTCTTACATGAAGCTTAAGTTACAAAACATAATGCTGATTTCCATCAAAACCTTTTTTTCAACTATCAGCTATGTTACATATTAAAAACCGTTACAACATTGTCAAAATACAGCTTTTACTGTGACTCGGATTAAAAGCGTGTTGGAAAAATGTTTTACTCCAACAGCATATCATTCAGGTGTCACCAAACAGCAGTTAATTCAGATTCTTTCATTTAACTTTAATAACTGCAGCTTCAAACTGTTTAGCAAAATATAAATAACACTAACACATGGATGCAGGGTTAAGTCACCCCATAATACCAGGCCATTCCCAGAAAAGTACAGTGTACTTAAGTAAATACTGTTTTTCTGAAAAATCACCAGGTAACGACTCAAAATTAGTTGTGCCGTACGCAAAAAGGTCTCAGTCTAAGTCTAAACTGTGATTACACCACTAAAAACCTTCATTTTGTTTGTGGACTTAATGGTGTTTTTCAGCTCACTGCCGTGCTGTATAACCCAAGTGTGCTTTTGTTTCAGACTCAAATTCATGGCTCCTTCGATTACAGCAAGTCCTCAATGTCCTGAAACAGGAAAGCTGCCCCAGACCGACACACTACCACCATGTTTAACTGTTGCTATGATGTTATTTTTTTGAATTACTACTACATTAGTTTTGTCAGCCCTTTATATCTAACCCTATATTTGTCTCCTCAGTCCAAAGAATATTTTCCCCAAAGTCTTGGACCTGCAATGAGCCCTGAAATTCTTTAGATGTCATTCTAGGTTCTCTTGTGACTCCAGTTGTCAATGTGCTCTTAGAGTAATTTTGGCAAGCTTGCTGCTCTTGGGAAGGTTCACCACTGATCCAAGTTTTCTTCATTTATAGATAATTGTTCTCACCATGGTTTGCTGAAGCTCTAATGCCTACAACAATACAGAGAAACCCCCAGCGGTGACAATCATGATGTAAACTTCCTGTTCACTTGCTACTGCTATGTTTCCAAACATGTCTGCACATGTGTACAATGACATTCAGACTTTACTGACTTCAGATCAGTGAACAGCCAGGGGCAGCTAGTCTAGCATACTTGCTTCTTGTTAGTGTTCCACATAGTGAAAACATACTGCAAACAACCAGAAGAGGATGCTGGCCTTTTAGCTTGACAAATTCCAGCCTTTAGCTGCGTCCCAATTTATCCTGCAATGGATGCAGCCCCTAAATGGGAAGTGGGACAGAGCTGTTGTTAACAGGACACAAATCGTCAATGAAATGACAGAAATGATCAACACCGATCACAGCCAGTACAAAACATGGATATAACTTCTGGGTCAGACTCTAGTGGTGCAGCCCAGAACCCTAGTGGTTATAGTCAAGTCTACTTAAACTGCCCTCAAGAAACAATAGCCAACTGTGACCACAAGATGGCAGACATGTACAGGGTGCAAGTAGAAAGGCACCATGAGATCCTTTCCTGAATAGAAAGCTGTTCAGAGGTGTAAGGTTGTTTTGATAGATGTCCATTTTTCCATACATATCTGACAGAAATGAAGGAAAAGCAGAATATGTTCACTTTAATGACTGTTTTTAATAATTCTGTGAAGAATTATGACTCATAGAAAATATCTTTGGTTATTTATTTACAGTTCGTCACTTTATTGTAACTAACGTGTTCCTGTCAGAATGCTGTAGGAAAGACGAGCACTGATCTAACTGTTCAGTAGCAGACAGCAAGATTTGTGATCTGATCCATCCTGAAATTAAACCCAGCTATTTGATCCACTAATCTTTATTCAGTCGTGCAGAGATTGTGTATGTGTGTAAAACATTTTCAGAGTCTCCTCCAACAGGAGCACATTGTGTTTTGAAACGTGAAGTAACTGGTTATTGCTGGAATGAAACTACAATGCAGCAGGAGCAGATTAAGCGGCCAACCTCTGAGAGGATTTAAACAGCACATTGCCTCTGACCTCTGAAACAAGCTGACTAAGTTCAGCAGGCACTTTTGTTGCAAACTTACTAATTATTTCTTAAAAACATAAACATTACTTTCTTAATGTAATCCATCTGTCATAGTAAAGACATCTATACCATTAGATTTGTATTGAAAATCAACTGCAGATGGATGCAGAGGTCAATGTAAAACAATGCACCTTTTTTATGTTTGAGCAACCTGAAATCAGAAATCATTGGTTAGCTATTGAAAAGTTAAAAGGACGATAAAAGATTATAAAAAGTCATGCAATCACTATCAGTACTGGTTAATGTGTTAGGAACACAGATAAGCTACATTTTTTGATGGAAATGAAAATGATCAAGTGACAGAAGGGTAAATTCAAAGACAACCCAAAAACTCAAAGTGAAAGATTGATGCAGCAGGCTAGTCCATTATGCTGAAATGTCTTTACAACAACTCAAAATGGTACTCAGTAGTTTGCATGGCCCCCATGTGCTTGTCTAACAATAGACAGATGCCATCCTGGGGAGTTTCATCTCAGATCTGTACCAGGGCATCACTGAGCACCTGGACAGTCTGAGGTACAACCTAGCAGCACTAGATGAACTGAAACATTATGTCCCAGAGGTGTTCTGTTGGATTTAAGCCAGGCGAGCAAGTGGACTAGTCATGTTATCAATTTTCTTCATCTTCCAGGAACTGCCTATATACTCTAACCACATGAGGCCTGGCAATGTTGTGCACCAAGAGGAACCCCGGGACCATCACACCAGTGTAGCATCTGACAATGGATCTATGGATTTCATTCTGATACCTAATGGCAGTCAGGGTGTTATAACCTGTAGAGCCTGTAGAAGTATGTGTGTCCTTCGCCAGACCATCACTAACCCACCACCAAAGTGGTTGTGCTGAACAATGTTACATGCAGCATAACACTTTCCATGGTTCTCTGGAACCCTTGACATCTGTGAAAAGCACAAGATTTCTGCCATCAACCTGCCAATTCTGGTATTTTATTTTTAATACAATGTCATATCCAGATAATGTGGAAAAAAGTAGAACCACAATGAGTGAAAAATAAAGCTCAAAAGCACTTTACGTTAGTCCTCAACTCAGAAGGTTAAACCAATAACCTCTGCGCTCAGGTGACCCAAGGTGATATAAGCCTTAAAATCTGTAACTTGTAACTTTAACTGTAACAAATCAATGTAATGTAAAAGCAGTATCAGTGATCAGTGGACTGACCTAATTGGTGGCTGTTTCTATTGTGCAGGACATTGCAGATATATGGAGACACAACAATTTCCACGAGACTCTCCAAACGGTGATACTCCGAACTTGGAACACCCGACTCATGGATACCCTGGCAGAAAAAGACAAAGACGTTCATACAATTTTTGATGTTAAGTGAGTATCTTTGGGCCTCTGTATGATATTTTAAAAACTGAAGACATTTTTTTCTCACTTCAAAATACTAAGTAAGGATGGATACCAGGACAACAGTGGTCAGTAGTAATGAGAAGCATCTAGGCAAACTGTACTGCTACTGGAATTCATGCAGTATTAATGCAATCTAATATATCTGATACTTTCTAATTTCTAACTAACCCCCAATAAAATGTGCCAATTTCAAGGGATTACATTTGACATCGCTGTGCGTTAATATTTTGTTTTTTGCGGTCAAAGCCGACAGGTCAGAATGTTCAAAAGACTGGGCTCATTTTACAACTAATGAAAAATTCAACTAAATGCAATCTTCTATACAGGATGTTAGTTACATTTGCAAATATAACATTCTTCACAGCACAATATGTTTACTTTAGCAAGCAGTCAATGCTTTATATCAGCATCTTCAGGGCAACCTCCTGGCCCAACACTAAATGAACCTTTAGTAAGTATTTCTTTAAATGTAGACAAGCAGCAGGCATAGTTCTGTCAGATCAAACGTACAACCAAATTCTTAAATTGCTTAATTATTGTGAAAAAATTCCCCACCATTTATTACAGTGGAGTCAAGTTGATTTGGGTTGATTTAGGTCCTGAATGCTTGGTAACAAATCATCACAACAGCAACAACTACCATGTAGCTAGCCTAAGTTTACACTAAGTCTGAATTTAGTGTAAACTGTCATGACAATGAAAAACAATTTAGTATTGTAGTAATATCGATGGCAGAAGTACGATTATTTTGGCCCCGTAATGTGTCAGAATTATAACGTCTGTTATATCTTTATTTTATATAAAATATAGAGAATGGTATCAACTAGTGTATTGATAAGTAATATCTGTATCCAAAAATCAAAAAGCTGTTGTTTAGATCTAGGGGTATTAGTGATGATTAGTACTTTTAAATAGCCTGTTCTTTTATTTTTGCATTTTTATCTTTAATTTCACCAACAACAACACCAGTACGTAGCTCACATAAGAGTCAAATATGTTAGCAATAAACCCAAAATGAAAACTTTTATGGACTCACAGGTACTTTCTGTTTAATAATGGCCACACCTCTGACCTAACTGCATTCTTATGTTATGCTCATAGCTTTTCTTTATCTTTTGGGACATTAACATTTGATGCAAGCTCAGTTTTAGCTGCATTTCCAAATAATATGATTAAGCTAACATGGACAAACTGTTTCATATGTATCCGATTGTATTTTCTGGGTTTCTGGGTTACAGTGATGTTGGCCATGAAGAAATATCGTACTAATTAAGAAATAAAGGCTGTAACTGACATGTAATTAACTTAAATAGAGCGAGTGATTGTGTGTGACTGTGTGTTTACCTGTAACACCAGTAGCATCTGTGTGACTGATGGAGGAATAGAGGTTGCATTTCCCAGAGTGTCCTCCAGGTGAAGTTTTAACAGCACCAGGTCTCTGAAGGCCAAGAGAGCCATCTGTCTCACAGTCAGCTCCTGACCCTGGAATGCACAAAGTCATATTTAAAAATACATAAACACAGACTATTATTAAAGACAACATTTCAGTATTGGTTAATTTGCTGGACACTTGCCTTAACCATAATCACTGCTACCTGCGCCCTACTTTCACTTTCAGCCAAGTCTTCCCATTAAAATTTCATAACTTACATTACGGTGACCTCATGTGGGCTTTTCATCCCAATATGATTTCAAATCTAGATAATGTGAAAAAATACAACCAAAAAGAATGAAAAATATCGCTCAGAAGCACTTTACTTCAGTCCTCAGATCAGAGGGTTAATCTAATAACCTCTGCACTCAAATGACCCCAGGTGATGTAAGGCTTTAAATCTGTAACTTTAGATCTTCTAAAACCACGCACAGACACAGACTAAGCCCATGACACAGCTGTTTTGGACACACAATATTGTGTGTCCAAAACATTCTTTGGACAAACAATTTTTTTTTCCCAAAACATTTTTTGGACAATTGAGCTGTGACAATAACAGAAAAAACTTCTGACTGTTCCGATACCATTGTGGTAATCTCACAAATTCAAAAATGTAGCAAGAAAAGAAAAAGATTTACTTTTATGAACATCACAGTTTTCATTTGTTCACCCCTGCGCCCTGAGCCTGGTTCTGCTGTTAAATGGGAGTTCCTTTTCTTCTTCCATATCTCAGTGATTACTCATCTGATCATCAGGCTTCTCTCTCTCTCTCTAACATTTTTTGAGTCTATATCGTACATTATATGGCATCTTGTTGTTAACTGGTACTATACGAATGTCTTCTTTCAGCCTCTCCTTTTAGGGGCCTACATCTCCAGTCACACCAACCCTCTGCATGTCCTCAGTCCCTACATTAATGAATTTCCCCTTTGGTCTTCATTTTTTCTTCCTGTCTCAATACCCTTAGCTGCTCCTTCTTCAATATCCTTTGCTTAATTTATCCACAAGCCCTTATCTCTACATGTTCACACAATCTCATCCTTGCCTCTCTTATTTAGTCTACAAACACTGAGCATGATCTGCCACTCCTGACTCATCTAGCTCCTCCCCATGTTTTTTGTAAGACTAACCATCTTTAAACTCTATAATATAGTTGGTCTCACTACCATCCTTCCTCGCCGCTTCCCTTTTGTCACAAATTGCCCACTTCACCTGCCTGCAACCTCTTCTTGACTTCTCTCTTTTACACTGTTCCTTCAAATGGTTATCCCCAGGTATTTAAACTCATCTGCCTTCACTACCTGTACTTCATGCATCTTAAACATTACACCTCCCCAACTCCAATTCACACAGATTGTACCCGTCTTTCTTCTACTAGATTTTATTCCTCTTCTTTAAAGTGCATACCTCATCTCTCTCTTTCACCTGCTTTCTACTGTCACCACAGATCACAACATTATACAGTCAGTTTTGCAGACAATCATTTTTCTGGATTGGCAGATTTAAAGTAACATAACATAAGTAACATAATATAAAAAGGCTCCAGAAGTCTTGGTTTAATTGAATGCCGTATTATTAAAGTTCGGGAAGAACTGAACTATACATTTTTGTAATGTGGACGATGAACACTTTACCTGGACAGGGTAGAAGATGGCCTGCAGTGTAGGGAGGGTCTCTGTGAAGAACTGGTCCCACATACAGGCAAGGACATTAAGCTGGTTGTCATCTGTGGGGACACGAGTTAGAAATACAACCAATATTACAGTGATATGCTGAGCTTTTCCCACCATCTGAGGACTTACTCGTACTGTTTTTCTGTCTGTATAAACAAACAGGTTAACAGAAGATAGACACGAGCATGATGTTCTGCTGAAACCTGTTACTTTATAACAGATCAATATCCTTTATTTGGCTGCAACATAGTGGCAACAATCATGTATGCAGTGATTCAATGGTCCATCAGAAAATATCAGACACGGCCACTACAGCAACCTTTGGAAAATGTGGGGTGCCATCAGTGTCACAGTCTAACACATTTTTATTTTTTCACATTTTAAATCAGTCAAAATTATTAGAGAAACAATTATTAGTTCAATCCTTTCAACCAGTTTTTACACACAATAGTCACAATTTACTAAACCAGCTAAAAAAACCCAACATAACAGAATTCAATAACTTCTACAGTGGGAGTGCAAAAATATCAATACAGTTCCCTTTAATCCAAATTCCACTAACTTACTCTGTTCAGTCTTAATGGAATGACAATTATTAAGAGCAGATTCAGCTAAATATTTTCCCCAGCTGATTGAAAACATAATATAATGTTAGAGTGCTATAAACTTCAACATTTCTTGGTGGGATTAACTGGATAGAGACGCATACATAGCAACATAAGAAATTCTAGTCTTTCAGAGGAATTGGCCCACTCTTCTTTCCTGAATTGTTTAAATTCAGCCAGACTTTAAACAGACTGCTCATTTTTGAGAGAACGGCCTGTGTAAGCTCATGTAAAGGCATCTTAGCTTTAGTCTAAAATGTAATTAGGCCAAGTCAAAACCTTTATTTATTTTTTTGAGTCATTCAGAGGTTGCTGGTGTGCTTTAGATCATTGTTCTGCTGCACAACCCAAGTGTACTTGAGCTCTGTACCCCCATCCTTGCTTTTTAAAGAGTTAGAACAGAACTTTATTAATCCCTTGGCGAGGTGGCCTGGAGGACTGAGAACCTCCACAGACATATTGTATCCCTATTTCTGTAAAACAGTTTTTGAATTTTGTTCTTGAAAAGCACTATGTAAATAAACCTTACTTATTTGCAAATGACTTCATGCAGAATTCTCAGTGGCTTAAATACCACACCACCTAATCAAATTTCCCTTCTGTCATTTTAAATCCTACAGTTACAAGAATGTATTCATTTTCTATTTTATGGGCAATATGAGACAGTGCTGATCCAGGCCTGTTCTCTTCTACATTGTTCTGAGCTGATAGTAAACATAGGGCGAACTAAACATAAGAGATTCCAGCTTCTTTATATTAACACCCTACTAACCAGTGTCACTGTTTTGAAGAAGGATCTGTTCCAGGACTCCAGATAGACCTCGACTCAGCAGCTGATTCTAAAACATCAACACAGACAGACAAAGATTTGAACTGTGTATCCAGGACAATCAAGCCAATAAGTAGGTCATCATCTACAAGCTGATGTCTTTAAATTTCACGCCACATTTCATGCAACTGCCATTTCAAATTGGGAAAACATAAAAAAGAAAATAATCACACATTTAATCTTACCACATGTCAGATTAGAACAGAAGACAGGATTATAAAGAGATTCCCAAAGATTCAGACTGAAAGTTAACCAGTCCAAATACTGTGTGATCCTGTGTTCAGCGCTATCTGAAAATCATTGTCAGTGTCCTAACCTGCTAAATTAACGCACTAATACCCAAACAAAAATCCATTCATACATTACAAAAGAACTAATCATATTATAAATATTGTGGTTGGTACTTTTCTACTCAATTTGAGCACGCAAAGCATTTTAATACTATGAGGTTCATTTATAAGAGTACTTTTTTCTAACCTAAGCACTTTCAACCTGATATCACTATAATAACACTCACATGGATGCATCACAGGCAACTCAGGGTTCAATATCTTATCACTGACCTTCCAGCTAGTCGATGACCTGCTCTACCTCTTGGGCCACAGCCACTCTAGCTTGTATTTATGTAAAAATATCACTACTGAAGCAGTGACCAACAAGGTATTATTGTTATTATAGCATGCATACAGCTGTTTTAACACATGGGTCAAATATTTTAAAGGCAGAGTATAAAAAGCATTGCTGTTCTTCCTTATTTATTGTGTTAGTAAGTAGCACAGGAAACTATAATCACTGTAACAGTGAACACATTTACACAGCACACATTTCCTTTCAGATAATGAGATACAGCAGAGATTGCTCTTTAGTTTCGCAGCTCTTTTCGCTCGTCACAGGAACCAGGAGCCCTGTGGTTTCTCAGTTGCGCGGGGCAACCAGACTTGGAGCACTCACAGCGCTTTTTTGTTTGGTTTGCTTGGCTCTTTTGGCAACGGCTGACACTGATCAGGGACTGCAGTTCTAGTACCATGGATTGTTCCTAGTGACACAATTTTTAAATTGAGGTTTTCTAAGAATTTCAGTGTTATGAATTGAATTCTGGTGTTAGTGAAAGTAATTCATAAAGTATCTGAGCCATTGAGAGAGATCTAAAGGTGAAAATTGTTTCTTGACCTTGAGTTCAGAGCAAATTGATTAAAGCTAAATGACTGAAGCAGTCATATCAATTAATATCAAGAGATTCAGTCATTGGTTCTCTTGTGCAGTGACTAACATTAGGTAACTCAATGTACTACAAAGACATTAAAAAACAAACAAATAATGAGATTCATTTACAAATATTTGTATGGAAATGTTCTTATTCTGAGCAAAAAAAAAGAAAAAAAGAAAAGGAAATTACGGCTGGATTCATTAACCAAATTTGGATTCATTTGTTTTTAGGATCTAACAGTGTGCAAATCTGATCGGGGTTTTCTAACAGTCTCCACTGCCTCTGTTGTAGGTATGCAAGTGAAGAGAGAGACTATATCAAATGACACCATAGTTTCATCTGGCTCAAGTGAAAGTTCCTGCGCCTTGTCTGTAGAGTCACCTCCGACTTCTAACAATGCTTCTTGGTAGTAAAGTGTATATAGCTGCAAAGCCGGTTTCTTTCCCCCTAAATGGAGCCACATTTGATTCAAACAAACAGGCTTCAAAAGCATGTGGAAGAAGCATCCACAGCCACTGCAGTCCTTCACCTCTGCTCTCTGCTCCTCATGTGGATCACATACTACTGGGGGATGGCATTTCATTCTTCAACCAGCATTTGTCACAAGTTAGTGAATCTGTACAAGAAGAGCACACCGAAGTCCCACAGGTGCTTGACGGGGTTGAAGTCAAGACTACAAGCAGGCTAATTATTCCATGCTTTACTCCCAAGTTCTGAAGGTAATCTCTGATAAATCCCACTCTTTTGAGGCGAGCATTCTTGTTTGGGAGAATAGAGTTCAGTTCCAGACTGTGGAAATATTGTATTGCCACTGGTTGCCGAGTCTAATCTCGATATCTCCAGCCCTAACTAAAAGCCTCCTTATAAAAATGAAAGTTTTAAGTCCAATCTTAAAAGCAGAGAGTGTGTCTGTCTCTCCAAATCCAAACTGGAAGCTGGTTCCGTAATGAAGGGCCTGTCTCCCATTCTACTTGAACAACTTGAACAATGAACTAGGAACCACGAATAAGCCTGCAGTCTGAGAGCAAAGTGCTTTTTAAAAAAAGCACGATGAGGTGAATAAATACCTAAATCAGTGCCCAGAGGCTTTTCAAGCAGCTCTGTAAACATATTGGCTTTTAGAAGGACTTAGTACATGTCCAATATTATCCACATGAATGCTTGATTGCAAGGTTTTCCTAACAGAACATTATAGTGATTTGTAATGTTCAGTATTTTTCACTTTATTTGCATAATATGTATTATAATATGATTATAATGCTGTGGCTGTTTGGTGCATATATAAAGCAGAACTGTACTGTTGATAATAACACTGGATATTTAAATATTACTTCTTTTTTTTTTACTGAAGTCCTTCAGAATAACCACAAAAAATTTAATCTGAATGTCATGACAGAATGAAAGCTAAGCTGCTTCAGGATGTGAAGAGGAAAGACATTTCAGCACAAAGAAGACCAGAAACTCAGTGCTGACATAACATGCAGATCATTTAAAAAAAACAAAAACAAAAAAAAAAAACAGAAAAGAAAGAAAAATTAAAAAGGACACAAACACATCCGAACACAAAGGGGATGTGTTGTCAAAAAAAGCCTGCAATTTCATAATAAATGCCTTTCCAATTTTAAGATCAGTAATACAAGCGAGACAGAACTAAAATACTACAAGTCTCACAAAAACTACAATGGCAGTGATACAGTAGTTCCTGTGGCTCACAATCCATAACAATTTAAT
>NW_024582530.1:1257114-1259318 GCF_018398535.1 Haplochromis burtoni | reverse complement strand
CAACTCTTGAGCCACGATCGCCCCAACAATACTATACTGCTTACTGTACTTTGTATCTTGTCCAGTTTATTGTTCCTGATATCTCTATGCAATACGTTTTTTTCTATTCTCTTCCCCCTCATCCCGTCACTATCTCTTACTGAGCCTGGTTCTGCTGGAGGTCTTCCTACTGGCAGTCACCATGTAGGATTCACTTTTGATCATTAGTGTTATCTCTCCAAATTTGTAGTCCTCTTTACCTTAATATATTAAGTTCTTTGAAATGGGTGTTGTTGTGGTGCCAGTGAATTGAATTGAGTATTGGTAAAATGCTCAAAAATCCAGTTCCAGTACTACAAGACTAATGATAAGACAAAGTAAGGACAGCGCCCAACATCGGCAACAGTAAATGTTTCCCCTGCCCACAGAAAACAAACAGACCTTCAGATGTTTCTGACTTAGAGACTCCTGCTGACATGAACTCTGTTACTTTACTCAGGAGTAATAAAAGGTAAAAGAGGAAGAGAAAATACCTGGAAGTACTCTGTGATGAAGGAACCCATCTCAGTTTTAAGGAGCCACCTACAAAGACACAGAAGACTTGAGCAGTGAGGAAGACTGGCAGCTACCATGTTCCTTTTTATCTCACTCACACAGTCCAAACCAGTTTCTTCTTTAAGTTCATTTAAAGTTAAATTAGTTCTTCACTTATTGTTTCTGCCGACTCTTTCCACTTCTTCTGTCTCTGCATTTTGTTCTGTTCCGATTCAACAAGGCTACTTTGAAAAGAAAAAGTAAAGTGTCACCTGATGCTCTCGTTAAGTGTGTAGAGCTCATTAGTCTGCAGAGCTCCCCCCTTGAACACCTTGATCACAGCTGATTGGACCCTGAGAGAGAAATAAAACAGGTCAAGCAAATAAATTCTAGCTTGTAACAGAAATATTTGTTTTATCATACCGAGTTTCTGAAGAACTAAAAAACAGCAAACTGCATTATGTCTCCAGTAAGCTAGATCTTAGGCATTCTAAAAACTCAGAATGTAATACTTCGATTACTTATTTCCTTAGCTTTTCAGTTGAAGCTGAAGGCATCATAACATTTATACCACCAGGGTCAAATATTTCAGGTAGAATGCCACAAGCTCCAAACAATAAATTACTGTGAGTTCTTCCCTCATTTGCATTGGTCAGGTCTAACCACAAATTTTGAACTGGACTTGGGTTCATTGATTTGTCACAGCAACACCAGGACACTTTGTAGTTATTAAACCTTTCTGCCACAACTTCTGAAGTATAGCTGGGGTCACTGACCCATTTGCAATCACTTTCTAAGGGTTGAACAATTAAGTTATCACAAAGGCCACATGAAAACCTTAGACTGCTGTGAAGGGCTGCACTTCAGCCCTGAATAGAGATTATCACAATCTGAGATTCAGATTACTGAATTCAATAATCTGAAAAGATTTTCAGAAAACTTGACCTCTGACCCTGACTTTGAGGTAAGTTTCACAGATATTAAAACTTGTCCAAGATTTTTAGTAGATACACCTATAGTATCAATTTGAAAATCCTACAAAAAGAGGGACAAAGGACCCCCTGATGATCCTCTACCTAATCACATGAGCCAAGGTGTGAAAACGGGTGTGGGTCACAATCAGCCAGGGTTTCGGGTGAGCTCATTGTGAAACCTGGCCCCACCCTATCATGTGATTTCCTGAGGTCAGATGGCCCAGGATGTGAGTGGGCGTTAAGGCGTCTGGGAAGGGATCTCAAAACTGGATTATAGATGGCAGACAGTTGGTGTCGTAAACCACCGCCTCTGTTCAAAGATGGTCGCTCACAGTGGACATAGATGGCTTCTTTCACTCCTCTTTCAAACCATCTGTCCTCTCTGTCCAAAATGTGAACATTGGCATCCTCGAAAGAGTGACCTTTATCCTTTAGATGCAGATGGACTGCTGAGTCTTGTCCTGTGGAGGTGGCTCTTCTGTGTTGTGCCATGCGCTTGTGAAGTGGCTGTTTGGTCTCTCCAATGTAGAGGTCTGGGCATTCCTCGCTGCACTGTACAGCATACACCACATTGTTAAGTTTGTGTTTTGGAGTTTTGTCTTTCGGGTGAACCAGTTTTTGTCTGAGCGTGTTGCTGGGTCTGAAATGCACCGGGATGTCGTGCTTGGAGAAAACTCTCCTGAGTTTCTCTGATACACCGGCTACATAGGGGATGAC